>NC_091015.1:111344003-111564003 GCF_041296385.1 Aphelocoma coerulescens
ATTTGAAATTGCTGTGTAAATTAAAATGTTGGAGCAATGTTGGAAAACTATGAAAACATTTTAAAAAGAAGTGTTTACTACAGGGATCAACAGCGCAAAGAGATCAATCAAGTAGAACATTAACTTTGTCTTACTTTTCATTATTATGCGTGTGGGTGCCTTACAAACGTCTGGTATTTTCCAGCTTTCTTTGAGTGCCAAAGGTGAAAGCAGCAATCCTACTGTGAGACGTTCAAATCTGCCTAAATGATGTGAATACCCTTTTTTACATCAATGTGAATAAAAGCAGGTTATTCGAATGCCAGTTGTCATACATTAAATCCCTAATTGTGCTTGGTCTTTGCATATTAAGTGCTTTAATTAATTAATTCTGAGTTAAATATTTTTAAATTGAATGTTAAAATTAACCCATCAGCCCAGGTACAAAAATCAAGTTCCATTATCAGTGTTTTCAATTATTCAAAGCAGTTTATTAAGAGAGTTGCACCATTCCCAGTTAAAAATTCCCGAGTTAAAAATCCCCAACTTATGATCCCTTTTCAAACTTCAAACCACCTGTACACCGTAAGAGTTATCGTTCCTGTGTTTACTGTAGACTTTTACAGGTGTTTTAAGATGTGTTGGATGTATTTTATTATTTTTTTAAGTGTTATTACTTTGCACCCTAACTCAAAGGCTAACTCCAAACCCCAGTTTCTAACAGCCAGCAGCTATTTTTAGCCCCTTAGCCCTTACCCTGCAGGCAAGCTCCATGGCAACCTGAATTTTAATGAGGGCATGTTACCACCCTTATCTCAACTGATATCACCCCTCTGACAATGATGAGCCATTGGTGGACTGAGGTGATCTTTCAAAGGGAAAGCACCAATCACTTTAAACTGAAGGGGCGGGCTGTGGGCAGGCTGTGGGCGGACTGGGGCGGAGCAAAGGCACTATAAAACAATGAGACAGGCCTCAAGGAGGGGGAGTTCTCTGCACGCTAGCTGTAGTGGATGTCAGTGCTGGGCATTAAAAGCCTTACTCCTATTAAGGAGCCTTTAATAATTTTCTTTCCCCCGACTTTTGGACCAGCCAGAAGCCAGCTCATCACTGCAAGTCCTTTTTCTCTACCTGAGGTCCAGTGCTGACCCAGCCAGAAGATCTCAGATCCCTGCACTCCTGGGGCATACCATCTACCGAGCCATAGGATCCCAAATTTTTATATGTTTTTTGATTTCTGTAATTTTTCAATTCCTCTGTTTTCAATAAATTATTTTAATTTTTTATTTAATTAAGAGTTGTCTCTTTTCTCACACCAGTGGTCTCATACCTTTAGGTGAAGTCTGGACAAAGTGAAGGTTTTTTTCAAGATGTGTTTTTTCCCAGACCCTCTGCATTCACCTTGGGATGTGAAAGGTACATTGGAGATATGAAGCCAAACAAGGGGGAGTTTCTGGGCTTGTCATTCTTACAGAACCTGTTGCAAAAAGTGAGAGCTCTCCTGTAACAGCACTGGCCATTATTCACAGTCTCTAACCTTTTCCTCGGGATCTATTTTAGGAAAAAATGAACATTGCTGTGCTCTGGAGTAAACGAGGTGCCACTTGAAACATTTTGTTACCCTTGACAGCTATCTGGGTGCCTACTTTCTTGTGTCTACAGTTGATCTTTTCTGAAAAGTAATTACAAAATCTTTATTGTTTAGAGAGAAAAAGGAAAGACTCTTTGCAAAAGCAAGGGAGGTGGAAGAGAAGAAAGGCTACAGTAGTTGATATGTGTGTAAATACATTTATACATATTATTTAGAAATTTTGCAAAGAAACAAAGGAGAAAGTAGGGAATTAAATGCAGATGGTAGGGTATAAGATAGGCAGATACGAGTGATAAAGGCTTCTTCGAGGAAAGAGAAGCAGTGTATTTGGCAAGAAACCAGATAATGCTACGTGAAGAGAAGTGAGTGTTATAATGGAAGAATTCTGAGTAAGGAAATGGCTCAGGGCAGGTTCCATTGAGTCATAGGAAAGGATATGGTGGTGAACATTGACAAAGAAATTGTCCACAGTCCTCACCTACTTCCAAGTTTCTCCTGGATAAGCATAAATATAAATAACTTATATTTTTCTTTTTCTAACTTATTTTAATGTCATAATTATGACTTGCCACAAAAAAGTTAATGTCTTATTATACATCATATGCATTTGCAATTTATCACTTTCTTCCAAAAAACTATTCTCAGAATAATTTCTTAATATCTCTTAATTAAAAGTTTTCAAATATTCCTCCTTTATCTTACGACAGCTTTGCATTTGGCTTTCTAGGTAAAGAGATTTTGACAATTGATTTTGTATACACAATCCATGTGATTTTTTTACGTGCTAATTATTAGTATTTTCCCTAGCTACATTTCAAACACTTGCATGGTTTGAATAAAAAGCATATTTTTTTTTTTGCTACAACTTTTTCTTTTCTGTAATTCATTTGAGGCTTTAATAGGTTTTCACTGTTTATTTGTGTGCTAACTGAAGTAATGTGAGTAGGAAAGGTTGTTCATCGTAATTACATTCCATGCATCTTTATCTTGTTGGAGGTCTTGATTATTCCTTCAGAGAGAAATGCTAATTATAAATGATGGACATTCCTCCTCACTTTTCAGAATATATCTGTGAACAAAGTAACAAACAGTTTCTCTGATTATTCTTAAGAATCCTTACAGTCCAGCCCATCGATACATTTTCGTAAAGCTTGTTCTGCAGAAGTCAGTGATATTTGAATAAAAAGCCTTGCTGATTTCAAGGCTGATTTGCTGGCTTTACAATGTTACTTGTTTCTTGAAGTGGTTTGTTTGGACGCATATTTTTAAAAGTAAAACAAACCCTGAAGAAAGGGATATGTCCATAAAGAAGTACATTATATTTGTATTATTGTCCTTATAATTGCTCATCATCTCGTAATGCTGCTGCTAACATAGGTTTAGACTCTGGAAAGTGCAATCCATGTTTATCTTTCATCAATAATGATAGCTGCACCCCACAAGAAAGTATGGTATTTCAGTGGCTCACATTGGTAGAACAGCTTCATGCAATACACAGCAAGGGTTTTGAGAAACTGCAGGTGCTGTCTGACGTACTTTTTGGAGAGCTGGAAAGATTTTTCTTCCATTTGAAAATGACATACATAAAAAATGTGGCAGCACAGCTTGAAAAAAGCTAGGTCATGCCCTTGCTCTGTATTTATCTCCACACTGTTCCTGAAGCCATTAATAAAGACAGCACCGACAGAATTCCTGCTGAGCAGGCAGCTGGACATTTAACATAGGACTTAAAAGTTTTGGATATGTTTTGGCTGTACCATTGGATACAGGAAGTGCAAACCCAGCTTTTCCTAGAGGAATAGAAAAACCCTTCAAGGAGTTGAGGAGCTACTGAGAAGGCTTCTGCCATGATGGTTGTCTGTTTTCAAACGACATTCATGACTATCACAAATGGGACCAAGTCAGTTTTAGTATTTCTTTCCTGCCAGTGACTAGTGGCATTGGACATTTTTCCATGACTCATAAATTGATGTGCTCTTTAAAGTAGGACACACTGTACACCTCTGAGTGATAATGCATATGTGATGGATCACCCTGTTAATTCATAGAATAGCTCAGCTGAGGAATCAGTAGAGTCAAACTTCACATTAACCTCACTCTGGTTTAGGAATATCAAACACCCATCAAAACAGCAGAAGCCAGAGGTTGCCTGTTATAAGCAAAGTTGTAGAGCATGTTGAGATAAAATCAATGATTTGAACCCTATTATGCCTTAACCTGTCCTTGCCACATCATTTCTAAAATGTGATTCTTCTTAACATGAGCTCCTGTCATATTACCTAGCTTGAATTTTCAGACGAAGACTAATAGTGAAAGCATCACTATGGATGACAAGGAGGCATTTAATGATGAATATTCTATATCAGACATGACATGTAGTTCGTCTTACCGAAATATTTCTTGTAGTTCGTCTTACCGAAATATTTCTAAAAGTATAAAAACTGATATATCCATTGCTCATATTAGAAAATGCTAATTTAGAACAAATCTATCTCTGTCTGAACCATGGTTTTAACTAATTTTAATTAAAATGTCTTAGGAAAGTTGTGCAACCTAACTGAAAAATTCAAACTGGGTTTTAAAAAGTTAGGCACAACAATTATCCAGAGGCTATACAGCTTTAAAAAAATCTCAAACTTTTATTTTGTAAATCCATTGGTAAAAGTGATTTAAAAAAATAGTTTGTATTTTTTGACACATTTATTCCATGTATTTCAAAATGTCATAGTTAATGAGAACAAATATAGCAAATTTGCAGAGAATAATCCTCAACATGTGAGAGAATTGTCCAAACAAAGCAATAAAATACAGAACCAGGGTTAAAAAATTATGTCATATTAGCAATAATTTGATAATTGGGACAAATATTCATTAGTCTGTGACTATAAAGGGACTTGAAAAGTTAAATATAACTGCAACAACAAATTAATTCTTGCTGCTTTAGATTGTTAATGCCTTTTTAATTTTTAATACTTTTTTGTGGAAAATAGCTTTTACATTATTGTTGACAAGGAAGCATGAAGAGATTGCAAACATAAGTAAGAGTTTTACAGTCTGTTATTACAAAATATTCAAAATACTAACAATACAGCTAATTCTAAAAGGTCACAGACAAAAACTGAAATGTGAATATTTAATTGAAAAAGAAGCTAAACTTTTCATCTTCATTAAACAGTGAATTTAGACAGATCAAACATCATTAAGTGTTCACTGGGCTTTCTGTGTTATGCTGTTTCTCCTTCTTTATGTGTATGTAATTGCTTTTCATCTTACCACAGAATAAGCTATGTTTCCACGCAGAGTTGGTTCCCACTTAACCCAGAATGGACTATTCTGGTTTACTACAGTATTGTTCTGCCCATATGATATTTTGGTCTTGAGCTTTGTATGTGTTTTATGAAACTTGACTTCTCCTACCAACGTTGCACTGGTGAGCAGTAAAAGCTAATTGCTATCCTGTTTTGGTATAAAGAAAAGAAAAAAAAAAGAACATTCCTGCTTCATATTTAAAAATTATTAGTAGGCCAACTTGACAGGCTTTTGCAAAGTAGACTGCCCATTCCTAGTGAAAAAACCCCTACTTTGCTCGTGTTTTGGGGTTTTTTTTAATTATGAATAAATATAGAAGAACTTTAAAGATAAATCCATGATTTGATTACTCTAAAAAAAGGTAGCTAATCAGTAGGAAAAGTCTAAGTTTTCTCATAGAATGAGATTTTACTATATTAGCATGATTGGACCTATTAAATTCTATTTAATTTCAGATTAAAAAAACCCCCAACTCTCATAGCCAATATTAAATAAAGTTAATAATGTAATGACAAAAAATATTCCCTCCAAAGGGCACCAGCTTCGTTGTAGTTGCTGACAACAGCTTCATTGCATTCTTGGCAGAATTTTTTCTCTTAAAAGAATTTAAGGAAAACCATGGATGCACACATTATAGATACAGAAAAATAATAACCAATGGCATGCAAAGGATAAGACGTGACTTTTTTTCTAGTGTATTTTTAAAAAGGAAGATAGAATAGATGATTATTTATACAGGATGATAAAAAGAAAAATGATCAAAAAAATCAATGACAAAATGAAGAAACTATAAGTAAAATAGATAAAAATAGGAAAAAACAAAACACCAAAAAAGTAAGCAAAAACTTATGAAAAATTCAAATGAAGAAACAGAAGAGCTAAATCAGAAAAGAAGAATGCACCCTAGGGAAAAGTGAAAACAGAAAAAAAAAGCCAATAGTTTTAAATTTTTAAAAATTAAAAAAATATGATAATATGGAGTATTACATTTAGCAGGTGCTGAATTTCAATAGTTGTGCAATAAATCTTTAAATCAAGCAAATATCAACACAAACAGTTTCAAAACTTTGTTGATGTTTTCTGATTAGAAGAAAACTTGAATTTCAATGATCATGTTCTCACAGGTATGTATGTTTTGGATATAATGCTGGAAGGTCTTTGTGTATTTTCAGAAAGTGTAAATCAGTAGTTCAATTGTACCATATGCCAAAGGAACTTTTAGCTTCAGATGTATGAATTTTCATTGAACAAATCTTTAAAAAAAAAGATTGAATCATTTTAATGTTATACTAACATATAAGAAATCACACACAAGGAAAACCATTATTTTTAAAATAAGTATTAGGAGTATTTTCTAGAGTCTGGCATGAGCCACAACGCAATCTTGTCAAATGATTTATACTGAAGAAACAACTTGCCCTTGTAAAATCTATGTGTATTTAATCACTAAAACATCGTTCTTTGGCATAAAGATGAAATGCAGGTGAAACTACACTGCTAAATTTCATACAAGGTGGTGTGATTTTATACAGCTACTTTTAGAACAGCACAATGTCCGGGACTTGCAAATTCACAGCCTCACTAAGTAAAAAACATAACACAGACATTTAGTGAAAAGCTGTAATATTCAAAAAGAATGTTAGAACATTTTTTGCTTTATTTCTTAACCTCACTGTCTCCTGTTGAAACTGTAGTAGAAAGAAAAGCTGCTATTCTGGAAGACAACACTTAATGAGTGACAGTGGTGCTGACCTTGTTATTCTGACTCCTTATGTTCAAATGATCTCATGTTTTACTTTAACCAAAAGCTGTTCTTCTGAGATTGAATTTCCTAACAGACAGCCCTGCATCTGAAAACTGAGGAAGTCTATCAGTTTTCAAAACTGCTTTGAAGGGTGTGCTTTGAGGACCTCAAAGGTGCTGCAGTCTGCATTCATTCAACAGACAGAAGCACTCTGGTGAGCTGTGCATTTCAGCACGTTATGCCCCACACAGAAAGAGGATATGAATGTGTTCACAAAGAAAATCTATTTTAAACCATGGTGATGAGCAAGCTACCTGGGAAACAATCACTCCAAAGCCGCCTTCTTCATCAATATCTTTGTCCAGAGGTAAAAAAGTCCTTAATACCTGTAGATCAAAGCAAACAGCTCTGAACATTCAATCTGTCAGTGGCAGTATGGCATGTCTTGAGATGAGGGGAAGTCAATTCCAGATTTATCAGTGTCAGACTAGTTTCTTGAAACCCAGAGGTATATATGTAGAAGAAGATGCAATGATTCAACACAGCAAGAGAAAGAAGGTCCCCATGACATTTTTAAAGAAGTGTTACTGCCTGAAACCCAGTACAGAGGGAGACATGCAACATTATTTAACAGATCTTGACCTGGAAACATTCAATATCCAATCTGTAAGTTTTGCTCTAGCCATGTAAATTCCTTTCTTTGATATCACATGTAAATTTTTTTCTCCTAGTGATCATGCAAAAATCAGAGGAACTGATTTAATTATCTCCTGGTATAAACTATAAATGACTGATTACTTTTTTTTTTTTTTTTTTTTTTTTTGAGAGAGTACCTGTTTAGTTGAAAGAAACACAAAGAGATTGACAAAGAACAACTAAAATGCCGAAAGAATTGTTCAAGTTAACATTAATTGTTAAAATTAATATCTCTACAAAGATAAGCGGAATAAGGTTGAAGTCTACTGAGCGGCAGAATGTTTCAAGTAAAGTAAATTTCCAAGTGCTAATAAAGAATCCCCACAAGTGACTGAGAATCAAGTCATTTTAAGGATTAATGTAATTCCTCACACAACATTTTCTGCAAATTCAAGATCACATTACACAATCTTTGTCAAAAGTGTACACAAACAATTACTTTGTGTCAAGTTTTTGTGATATCTACTTACCACACTGGAGTCAATGAAGTCACATCAGGGACAAATCAGGTCTTGAGAATATATCCAATTTGTCAGTGCTAGGGTGAATTCCTAGTTGAGAGTATTTGTATTAGGCTAAAATGTATTCCATCACTCATAACCAGTCTTGAGCACATACCCAATTTATCAGTGTTAGGGCAAGTTCTAGGATTATAGCGCTTATGTTAAACCTAAAATATATCTCATCGCTCAGACTAGACATATTCTCAAGGCAGAATTCATCCCTCACGGAACTTCATCACCACCACTGGATTTATTGCCCATGAATGAACTTGCCCAATGGTCTTACTAATGCATATTTTAATAATCAATTGTCTTGTAACAGGTAAAGCTGAGAAAGTAACCTGTTATTTGATCAAACTAATGTTGAATGATATCACTTAGTTAGGTAGAATCAACTACTGTGCTCATCCAAAATCAGAATGACATAATTGATTTAAAATAATTCCAGTTAATAGCTTTAATCAAATAACTCAAATAGTCTTTCAGAATACTTTCCATTAGGAACTCCATCCTAGACATGAAAAATTAAATTGATTATAATTTTTATTTCCAATTAAATGTAAATATTTATTTTATTAATATGCTTGTAAAAAATAACAGTAACAATGAAAATCTAGAACTAATTCAGGCCATGCTCAATATAGCTCAGCTATTTTCTTAGCAAAGAGCAAGGCAAGCAAACTAATGAATGAATTATCCCTTAAATAACTGGATTTTCTCAGATTAAGCAGCATAGCAGTTCTCTAAGTTTAGAATTACTTGAAAGTCACCTTCTTGATATGCTTTATTTAGCAGAACCAAGGTTAACGTGGATGCACCTTCGTTTTTGTTTGGGTTTATTTGCTTTATCAGTGCTTTTATCAGAACTGTATCAGTGTGACCTAGTAGCCAGCCTCCCAGACAGATGTAACATGCACAACACCCCCTTACATGGGTTGAGCTACATTTTCATCACAGGTAGGAAGTGTTGTTTTGTGAGAAAATGCCTCCTGTTGTAGCAACCACCAGCCTTTACTCATTGAAGATCAGCTCAGATCAGCCCCTTCCTTCCCTCCTTCCTTCCTTCCTTCCTTCCTTCCTTCCTTCCTTCCTTCCTTCCTTCCTTCCTTCCTTCCTTCCTTCCTTCCTTCCGAATTCCGAATTCCGAATTCCTTCCTTCCGAATTCCTTCCTTCCTTCCGAATTCCTTCCAAATTCCTTCCTTCCTTTCTTCCGAATTCCTTCCTTCCAAATTCCTTCCTTCCGAATTCCTTCTGAAAAATGCTATGTGAAAGGCAATCCTTACATGTTAAACATTTAGAGGCATAGCTCAAGGATAGTTTTTTGCTTATAAACTATAATTGTGTTTATTTGATTTTTCATTCATACCAGAAATACATATAATAGATAAGCATATTTCAAGAATGCAAGCTTGGAGGTAATTAAAGGTATATCTTGAAGCCACAAGTATCAGAAATTGAGTTCCCATGGATTTCTCCAAAAGTAAAATTTGAGATGCATAACAAACAAGCCTTGATTGCAGAGAATAAGCAAATAATTGTAATTAAAGTTTGAGACACTGTAATTGTTTTGAGCTATGAAAGGAGGAAGTAAAATAATGTAAGAATTAAAATATGGCTGAGAAGATTTAATGAGAGGTTTCTCAGTCATCTAAGAAACTATTATGTAAAAACAAAAACAAGTCAGTGAAGAATCACAGTCATTTAAAGATTGTTTTTAAGAAATTAAGTCTGGAACAAAAGGGAAAGGAAAAATCTAGGAGCACTTGAAATAAAATATAATGTTAATTGGGGAGAGTCAAAGTGTGTAGGTATAGAGATTACATTGTAATTAGAAGATTATTTACGTTTTTGGTTTGCATATCTGTGAGTTCCCAAGTCCAAAGTTGAAATGAAATAATAAACTACAACTTGGAGAAATTTGTCAGTTTTCAGCTGTGTTAATCAATTCATCAGTGTAAGTGGGTTACTTGGATAACCTAGCTACATTAAAATTAAAAAAACACACTGTGTCTTCCCATACAACTTATTTCTCAAATCCTGAGAAATAAGGACCCTGAGAAGCAGGATAACTGGTTATTGTTGAGCAGTGCCTGAAGCATCAAGGCTGTCTCAATGAGTTATTTCCTCAAAATGCAGTCATGAAAATAAAATATATCAACATTAAAGTAATTAATTTGGGTTTTCCAAAAAAATATTCACAATCAGTATGTTTTCCTCTATATTTTGAAAAGTACTAGAGATGATGATACTTACTAACATCAACAGCAAAATGAAAATCACTTCTAAAAAAGATGAGACATTTCTGATGAAAAGCCCATGAGATACAGTGTTTGCACATTAACATGGAAGCCAGAAGCTAACATTTTATGCTGCTGGAAAACCCCAGGGGCAAAAAGAATATAGTAATTCTTCTTCATTTTAAGTTAAATATATAACCTGAGGGTAACAAGCAGGGATTACTGCTTGCCTGAGGTAAAAAAAAAAACCAAACAACCAACATGTTAAATGTCCTCTCACCAATCACAAGACAGTATTGAAAATATCACTCTAAGCTGGAGAAGAAGGTGTGGCTCTTGCTGGGGAATTTCTTGTCCTATTTTTTTTAAGTGCATCAGGGAGAAGTAGATAGAAAGCCTCAGAAGTATGAGTTAGTACATACAAGGAATTTCATTTCCACAGAAAGATGTGTGAAGCTGAGTCTGAAAAAATCTTAGTGGAATATGAAAAGAGGAAAAACTGTACTGTAAAAGAATTCAGACCTATTAAGTATAACAGATTTTTTCTTTATGCTTTTACACTCTCTGCTAAAAATCACTAAAAGAAGGAAAGGTAAAAAAACAGAGTCCGTCAACGTTATTAAAATGTTTGCATTTAAACTACTCAGCAGTTACAGGAAGCCTGAAACTTTCTCTGTTGCCATTAAGGCAATATGTAAATTATACATGCTGAAGTTTAGTCTCCCTTTCTAACGTACAGTAATTTGCATGAAATAACTTGGAAAGCAGTTTGCTCAGAAGTCTTCTCAATAAGATAGGAGGAAATTTTCACCATGAAATGGAAGTATTACAAGTGAATAAAAGGATTGTGATTTCCCAGCTGTGTCACCTTCATCCACAAAATGGAACATGTATGTCTACACACCGAGGGTATTTATGCATATATGTATTTATATAGAACCATCTTTGGGAGGTATTCAGTCATATTCAATTTTTTTTCTGGATGTATAAAATTAACTGGTTTTTTGTGTTGATTTTTTTCTCTTTTTTTTAGCTTTGAATTTAGCTTTTCATGGAAAATCTTTCCTCTTTGATTTAGAATTACTTAAGCAGTTATTAAAGGGAACCATCAACTTAAACCCTTTGCAGTGCATCCAGTTAGATACTAAGATTAATTTGTCTGAAAACTCCAGTGGATTCCTATCTGAAAACTCCAATGGATTTCTGATTTATGACTCTGAGTCTAGCAAACCATTAAACACAAGTTAGTCAACATCACTGCCATTATCAATGCTACAAATCAAAAGTACTTTATGTTAAAAGACTATTTAATGATTTTTAAAAATTACATGGAAGTGTAGGTACAGTAGGTTTTAGGTAAACAACTATTATATTAAAAGAACATTGTTCTCATTACATATAAATATCATATAAGTTATTATACTCTCTATATTACATATTGCATTCTCTATTCTTTTTAGTGTATTCCCATAACTGGAAAGGTGTGCTGTGGATAAAAACAGGAAGCTTTTTAGCAGAGATCCAAGGCTTAATTTGTTATAAGGTTAGCAACAGAGGCAATGAAATATTTTTAAAAATAAAACACTTTGTTTTCCTGCTGAAGCAAATTGTATGTACTAAGGTGTTTCTTCAAGGTCACAGAAATAAAAGCTTGCTTTTTTTGAGCCTTCATATATTTAAAGAGAAAATTCTAAGAAATTCCCTAAAGGAAATAATTACTTTGATAAACAACCTTTATTGAATATAGTTGGAGGAGTATTTCTTCAGGGTATATTGCATTTGAGGTATTTTTCAACAGAATTAATTAAAGCCCTGTTCCAACCACATTTCTTTATTTTCTAAGCAAGTCATTTGCTGTCCAGCACTAAATCAAATTGAGTGTAACACCGAATCAATTTGTCTGACAGTGAAATCATGAAAACTTGGAATTAATTGAGAAGCTTTAGTTTTATTTATCTTAAGTAAAGAACACCATGGGCATGCTGTACTAAACTGGCTAGGTAGCACATGTCTGGAAACCTCGGCTTATAGTTGAGCTAAATTGTAATGAAAAAGATTTTTTATTAACTCTTGACACTGTTTGGAAATATTTGTGCCATTTTCTTGCATTCAGGGGGCAGAGCTATCAGCATTTTAGGCACAGTTTGGAGAGTCAGATCGTTCTGCCCACATTAAGTGCAGCTTATCTACAAACATGTGAAGGCCATCATCATGCCAGACAAGAAAATTCACATAATTTTCTTCTATGAAGAACCTGTCTCTAAATAGTGGACCTTTTCCAGCCTAGGAAGTTTTTGACTTTATAGTAAATGTAGTTCACTGTCTGTGTGTGTTTCTTTGTTGTTTACATGTATGACCATATGTATGTATATGTATAGATATGAGTTTTAATTAATATGAATATAATTTAAATTCATATGTACAGATGTTAAAAAAGTATTAAGCATTGTCTAAATATATGTATTTTCATGTATTTTTAATTTAAATGGAGACAAACCAAGGGAGACATAGTAATTGATACAATAGATTAATCATTTGTAAATTTAAAGAGAGTAATTTAAAAATAGAGAAAGCCTATAACCTCTCTAAACATGTTGAAATATTCAAGTATTTTGACATCCAATGTAGTTTATGTGTACCAACATAATATATATAAATACAGTCATCTGTATTGGTTTTGCGCAGCCTGGATTTTGGTAGTGGGGGGCTGTTGCTTCCTGTTCCAAGCTTCCCCTCCCTGTTCCCAAGACACTTGTCCCTGCCATGTGCTCTGAACCCCTTTGTTCCAAGCGCGGGCAAAACCAAATGTAACTCAAACTCTTTAGCAGGGTCTGATTGGCCGCCCCCAGTCCTCCCCTTCCCCCTTCTCCGAATAAAAGAAGGGACCAAGGGGGGGCCTGCCCTCTTTGGCTTGCATCCCTTCTGTGAACATCTTGTCTCTGTCTCTATTTGAAAGCTTCTAATTGCAGGAATTGGCAACCAAAGGCTATTTCTCCCTCTTTGCTTCTGCTGGTGCTATCAGTTTTGCAGCTAATATTGGCCGCTTTTAGAGCTACTGAAGTGCTGGATTGCCCATGCTACCTCTCTAGGCTGCCTGAGGCTTTCTAAGGCATTGAACTACAAGCCTAGCCAGTAAAAAACTGTAAGCATCTCCGGCCACTGAGGTGGCTCCTGGGAAAAGCTACTGGAAGCTTCCCACCATGTCCAGCAGAGCCAACCTCTGATGGCTCTGAAGATGGACATGCTGCTGGCCAAAACTGGGCCAATGAGAGAGGCTGGTAAAGTCTCTGTGATGACATATTTAAGAAGAAAATCAAAACAAAGTCACAAGATTTTGGATTCCAGTCAGAGAAGAGCAGGAGGTGAGAATGTGTGAGGGAAAACAACGTGGTGACACCAAGGTCAGTGAAGAAGGAGGGGCAGGAGGTGCTCCAGCCACCAGAGCTGAGGTTCCTTTGCAGGCCGTGGTGAAGACCATGGTGCAGCAGGTTCTCCCCCTGCAGCCCATGGGTCCATGGGGGATGCAGAGATCCACTCACAGCCCATGGGGGAGGTGCTCATGCTGGAGTGGGTGGGTGCCTGGAGGAGGCTGTGTTCCAGCGGAACCTGGTGGAGACAGAGGGTCTTGCTTCCAGTCTGGAGCAGCCTGTCCTTGGAGGGCTGCACCCCGTGGAAAGAGACCCATGGCACAGCAGTTTTGGGAGGACTGTGTGCCCATGGGAGGGGCTCACGCTGCAGCAGGTGTGGTGTGGCTGCTGCTCCTGAGAGTGGACCCACACTGGGGAAGTTCACGGAGAACTGTCTTCCATGGGAGGGACCCCACGGTCTCACAGGGGAAGACTCCTCTCCTGGAGCAGCAGAAGGAAATCTTGGTGATGGGCTGATCAAACCCCCATGCCCTGTCTCCCTGTGCTGTCAGTGGGAAGGAGGGAGGGGCTGGGGGTGGAAGGTGTTCTAAGGGCTTCTTTTACTTCTCATTATCTTCCTCTGATTCTGTTAGTAATAAATTCACTTTGTAACTTTAAGTTAAGCCTGTTTCACCCTTGAAGTGTTTCTCCCAGTCCTTATCTCAACTCATAAACCCTTCGTTAACTTCTTTTTCTCTCCTCTGCCCAGCTGTGGCAAGAGAAGGTGAGCGAGCGACTCTCGTGGATACCTGGTGTTGGGCCAGTGTCAAACTACAGCATCATCATATTAAAAAAATCATTACAAATTTTCTCCTGAAAACTGGGTATTAACAAATGTGGACCAAATCTGACTGCATCACAGCAGTCTTACTGTGATTTGTTCCATGAAACTTATATGTCAGTTTCATATAATTTGAGATTTTTTTCTGCCAAAAATCAGCAAGATTGTCTTGAAGTTTTTTTGTTTAGTGCCTAAAGGCAGTATATACACAAGTGCTTGCATTTAAATGGAAAAGATAAGTAAATACTAAAAATCAAGGCGATAAGAAAGAAAAGAAAAGGTAGTTTTAGAGAAAAAAAAAAAGTGCTGGATAAAAACATTCAGTGCAAAGTGTTACAATCTGATATTAATACTAAACCCCATTTTGCTAAAGTTAGAAGCAGGATTGAAATAAATCTTGATCACTTTTGTTGGATCACACAACAAATGTTCTAATCTCTTGCCCTAAAGTTTTTTGTAAATATATGCAGATATAATTTCTTCTTCTATCATGAAATCATTTGACAGATGATTTTGCAAAATGTTTCTAGTCTCCGAATTGCAGGATTTTGATCAAGATTAGAAGTAAGCTGATGAGGAGGGAATATTGGTGTGGCCAGTCTTGAGAAAAAAAAAAAGTATTGTTTTTTGGGTAATTGTATTTAATTTGCATATATATGATCAAAAAGCTGAGCCAAAATGGGATGAAGAAGAAATTTTCCCTAGATTAAGTTGTGAAGACCCCCATTTTTTTTCTGGAGCGTGACACTGATCTTTCTTGTAAGAGAGTTCATATTTCTCCAAGTGTCTCCTAGCAAGGGGATGAAGGTCTTTTCCACAATATGTAAATATATAACAAGTATTAAAGCTTAGACCTGAAATTTAGATTAAAGAAAGAATGCCCTTGTGACAATAGCACATTTTGTCTTCTTTTTTTTAATATTTATTGGGGAATTCTACCAAAATTTAGCTCATTGAAATGCCTTTGAAAAAATCCCTACTCTTCAGAAGGTGCTGCAAATGCTGAGAATTGACATTTTACACTTCAGCAATTGAAACCTTGTAAGAGTTATGTATTTCACTCATGATTCCAGAGAATGGGATCTATTCAGTTCAGGGCTTCTGGGGCTCTTTGAAACATGTGGATTATTTACAAGGAGCTGATATTGTGGAGGATTGAATCTGTTTCATTGTCTTAGGATAAGGAGACCAGCATATAGAAGACAAATAGGATAAGGAACCTCTAACGAATGTGGGAACCACAGGGCAATATTGAAAATCTTTACTGTGCAAAAGGGGTAAGAGGGACAGGTAAGTACAATATGAAATTTGGGAAAAGAAACAAGGACTTGAAAGATATGAAAAAACCCTGCTTGATAGAGAACACCATCTGGGAACGTGAATGCCAGTCCAGCATTGTAAAATGGTGTTTCCAAACAATCCTGGGATGAACAAATTGAAGTTGCATGTGTTCAGATTCAGGCTGGATGGGGCTTTGAGAAGCCCAGTCTAGTGGAAGATGTCCCTGCCCATGGAAGCATGGGGTTGGAGTAGATGAACTTTAAAAGTCCTTCCAACATGAAACCATTCTGCGGTTTTGTGAAGTGTCTAGAATTGCTGAGGTGGGAAGAAGAGAGAGGGTGAGAGTAATTAAGAGGAAACGCAGCTAGGTAGTGTCAACCTGGAAAAGATTGACAGGGAAAATTTGTGAATGAAGGGAAGTTGGTTTCTGCTTTTTTTAAAAGTAAAATCCGTAATTCCTGATTCTGGTCCTTTTTGCGTGTAGTAGGAAGCTCAAGTAACATGTATGCCTCAGGAATGTGTTGTATGTTATTAATCCTTATCACATCATTCATTGGATGTGGTGTGGAATTGTGAGATGTTGTTTAATCCATTAGCTCATTGATCTAAAAGATCTAGAGACTTTGGTGATAGTTTAAGAACTTAAATTATAGAATTTCAGTCTTTTATTTTTTAAAAGTATTTCCTTGGCTAGGGAGCCACAGAAGCATGTACAACTCTACTTTCATTTGTTCATAATATTTGTAAAGATACAACATTTTTATGGTTGAAACATTAAGCACTTGAAAGTTAGAAAATGTCTGACTCTGAGTTTCCTATGCTTCGTATGACCTGACCTCCCTTCCACCTTTTTGGGAGTATGGTTTCCAATTAATCACAGTGACAGCTCAGGCTCTTGTGCTTTCAAAGCAAAGTTTGAAGATATAAAAAATGAAAGCAACTATGACCTCAGTTTTATGGCATGTACTAGCTAAAGCATTAAAGCTAGTACTATGTAGAACAATACAAAATACTACAGGTGAAAGAAGGGAGAATAATTACAGATGTAGAAAATGCAGTCCTTTTAATTAACAACACAAAGCAGCCAGTAACCTTTCTCTCCTCTGCAATGCTGCTACCAGCTTTGCATACTTGACTACAGTATGAGAATAGCTGCCACGGCTTGGAGGGCAAGGAAAGTGGCTATGGTGGTAATGACAGAGATTGCATTCAATCCTCAGCACAAATTGAGGGCTGCGTTCAGTAATGGATTTGCTGTATTCCCATACCCACAGCTTTTGTTTCATTAAGACAGCCAGAGTTTAAACCTTTTGCAATCTGATGAGAGAAAAATGTTGGCTCTCGTTTCAAGAAAATGCTTAATCATGCACTAATTTTGAGTACGCTATGAAGTTCTCTGAATTTAAACACCTGCAGTGTGGAAATGAGTCTTAATAAAAGAACAGATGAGAATGAAGGTACTTCTTCACACATTTCAAGGACAATCAGACAATACATACAGGTCATATACAGACAAGCTTGACAATTATTCAAAGTAATAAAATGTACCAACATTTTCACAGAAAATATTTTGCCATTCCTTACTTGTGGTGGAATTAACCTCCATTCATTTTAGATTTATAATCTTAGCATTCAGTGGATATGATTCAAAAATACCTTTCTAGTCAGCAGAGAAAAACACCTCCAGGGAGAAACTGGTCTGGAAAAAAATGTATAAATTACATCTTTCTGTCTCAGGTGCATTAAAGAGAGCTCACATTTTTGGCCTTGATAAGACACCTAGACCTCAGATGGCTAAAATGTGGTGACATGAACCCCTTATTTGAAGTCCTAAAAGAAATAGTCCCCAAGGATAAATCAGTGCTCTAGATACAGACTCTCTAAGTTGACATCAAATTGTCACATCTAGACCTGTAAATCTGGTTCATTGATCCTTAAACTGTTTGTCAAAAATTTAGTTCACCTCAAGATTATAAACTGGGTTTGCAGGATCACAGAAGCCTGACTTTTTACTTATTGAACAATATCTTTGTGGGAAAACTTGCTGTCTGGCTGATAGTGAAATACAGATAATCCCAGTCGCTGTCAGAGTTCCTGACTTTGGTCAAGACATGCAGTATGCCACTGCTGAGCCATATGTTACATATTTAAAAGAACCTGATATTACTGCTCTGGTTGCATGAAACCAATATCAGCAGATAGTAGCACTGTAGCACTGTATAAACTGGGAAAATGTCTCCCTAACTAGATCTCAAATAAGGAGAGAGAGAGAAAGGGGGCATTTACAGGTAAAAACTGGTAGTATGAAAAATGCGTTTGTGGTATCTTTCTTTTTTTTTTTTTTTTTTGTTATGCAGCTATGAGGTGAGAAAATAATAAAAAATAATCTTTTATGTTTATAATATACATTAATGACTCACTGAAGACAATTGCACACAGATGGCCTGAAAGACCCAGATGTTCAAATCAGCCCTGTGTGCCTGTTTTGTTTCTTGTTGTAATAGCTTGAATTCATCACCCAGAATTAAATTTCAGGATCTATTATGAGACATGAAACACAGAAATAGGGAAAACAATTCAACAGGTATGTGTTTAACACAGCTTTTAAAGTTATTGCACTTATTCCCTCACTTTACTATTAAATGGCTATTAGAAAAAGAAGAATATATAAACCTCTATTCATAGAAAAGCAAACAAATAATCAAATGTGCATCTGTGAGGATATAAATAAATAATCATATTTGTAACTTTTAGTAAGTGACAGCATTGAAAAAACATGCTGCATGAAGTGCTTTGTAATATTGTTTTATTCATTAGTTTTTGTAACTCAGGACTCGGGCATGTGGAACACTAGAGGAATCTGTGAAGGCATGACAGCTTGTGTTTAAAACAGTCAATGAGCTCAGTTTAATATGAGAGACAGGAGACAACATAAAAAGCAAGGAAGAAAGTAGAATGGGATAATTGTATTAATAGCCACAAAGAGACATATAGGGTGGTTATTATCTAAAACTACCCAGAAAGCATACCCAAAATACTTTTTTCTTTTAAAAAATTTAGTTCAATAATGCCACTTATGGGACATGGAAAATATTAGCTTGGTAGGGTACACTAGCAAGTATCAAAATCTGAAGAATAAACACATACACCTGGTTGCATTTCTGAATCACTTACTTCTTCAGTATCTGAAAGAAATGTTGTAAGTCCAAAGCCATTTTCCCTAAAATATCCATAATAATGGATTGACAGCATTGTCATCAGATTTGCTGATGACACCAAGCTGAGTGGTGTGGTTGACACACCTGAAGGACAGGATGCCATGCAGAGGGACCTGGACAAGCTCAAGAGGTGGGCCCATGGGAATCTCATGACGTTCAACAAAACCAGGTGCAAGGGACTGCACTTGGGTCAGGGCAACCCCTGGTATCAACACAGGCTGGGGATGAAGAGATTGAGAGCAGCCCTGCTGTGAAGGACTTGGGGTTGCTGGCGGGTAAGAGGTTGGACATGAGCCAGAAGTATGCTCTCACAGCCTGGAGAGCCAAAAGTGTCCTGAGCTGCATCCAAAGCAGCGTGGCCAACAGAGGGAGGGAGGGGATTCTGCCCCTCTGCTCTGCTCTGATGAGACCCCACCTGCAACACTGCATCCAGCTCTGGGGTCCCAGCACAGGAAGGACATGGACTTCTTGTAATCGTGCAGAGGAGGGTCACCAAGATGATTAGAGGAATGTAGCACCTCTTCCAAGAGGAAAGACAAAGAAAATTAGTTTTTTTCCACCTGGAAAGGAGAAGGTGAACTATTAGGGTGAACTAACTGTGGACTTCCAGCATCTCAAGGGAGCCTGCAAGAAACATGGAGACAATTGACAAGGGCACGTAGTGACAGGGCAAGATGGAATGGCTTCACACTGAAAGAGAGTAGGTTTAGATTAGATATTAGGGAAAAAATCTTTACTGTTGAGGGTGGTGAGACACTGGAACAGGTTGCCCAGGAAAGTTATCGATGCCCCATCCCTGGAAATATTCAAGGCCAGGCTGGATGGAGCTCAGAGCAACCTGGTCTGGGGAGGTGTCCGTGGCAGGGTGAAGTAGGAACAAACTGATCTTTAAGTTCCCTTCCATCCAAGCCATTCTATAAGTTTCCTAATTAATTTTTCCTGCTTTTTTTAAATTATTCACCTGAGCTCATCTCTCCTCAAAGCAATTAAATTTCTTTTGAAATGCAGCTCTAAAAATTAATTCAAGAATCTGGAAATTTTCTATGAATAGTCCCCTGAAAAAAAAATCTTTTCTGGAAATTTTTGTGAAGACAGTTTGCATTTATTCTCCTTTGATTTATATGCAATTTTACACTGAAAGATCATAGAATATCTTGAGTTGGAAATGACCCAAAAGGATCATCAAATTCCAGCTCCTGGCCCTGCACAGGACATCCCCAAGAGCCACACCATGTGCCTGAGAACATTATCCAAGCGCTTCTTGAGCTCTGTCAGGCTTGGTGCTGTGACCACTTCCCTGGGGAGCCTTTTCCAGTGCCCAAACATCCTCTGGGTGAGGAGCCTTTTCCTAATATCTGATATGTACCCCAAACCTCCCCTGACACAACTTCATACCATTTCCTTGGGTTGGGTCACCAGAGAGATGTTCTTGGATCTGCTTAGACTTTAAAACTCTCAAAAAATTGGAGTTTATAATCACAATTCTCTGAAATCCAGAAGTTTGGGACTGAGAAGCAAAGGATGGTATTTTCATGTTGATAATAGTATTTAAATGTATAGACTTCTAACAGCATATAGGCAATTGGTGCCTCTAATCTAATTTATTTGGTATTACTTAGTCTTTGCCGTAAACAAACAAGTTTATATTGTTGTATTTCTTTCACTTAATAAATGTCAAGTCTATTAAAACAGGTTTAATTAGTAGAATTAGCAGAGTTTGTACTTGTCTGAAAGTCAGAAGCAAATGAGAAGACATTCTCTCTATCATTATTGATTACCATAATTATTTTTCTTTTAATACTATCAATGTTTTATAGTTCCTTGTTAACAGATTCTTACTTTTAGCAATTATAGAGTTGTCACCTGGACTGCATGCTTTTGACAGGTCTCCCAACTTCATTCTTTTTAATGACTGTATTTAAAACTTGTATTTTGTTTGTTTGACATTTGAGTATTCTCCCAGGGAAATAAATGTTTTAAAATTGTGCATATGACCAAAACTTTAGAAAGTCTTTATAAAACTCAGATACGCGTTTATTAAATTTGAAGAGAATGTGGTAACAAAGCATCTAATCAATAGAAGAGAACAGAGACTAGGTAAGGTGCAATAACAGTCACTTACTAGTAAGCAATAAAAATATTGTCAGGACAGTACTGCTTTGTATTGATCTGCTTTGTTAAAATTATTTACTTCTGATAAAGCAGCTGTAAGGATTAAAAAACCCCAGACAACAAAGAGAAGTTTTCGATGAACATTTAAGAATGAAAAGACAACTAAATGCTCCTTATTAATTCCTGTATTAATTCAGACTTCTTTTGAATTTTTAAGAAGCATCCCCATTGGTATAAATATTCAATGCAAGTAATTAAAACAGTTATTGACCTAGAGGAGTTTTCTTGGGAAGATTTAGGAGGTGCAGGACTTCTTGTGACGTGCTTGGGAGAACGCTTGTTGTACAAGACTTGAGCAGGGCACATGTTCAGCTGGCATTTTTTCCTTGAATACCCAGACATACGATCTTCTACCATTTTTAAATCAAACCCGTCTTAGTATTTATTAAAGGAATAATCACAGAAATAATTATAAGATTCATAGAAACAGGCGTAAGCTGTCCATCCATATCAACTTTGTACTTCGCATTTTCTTTCTGAAAGTACATAAAAGCAAGATGATTAAATCAGAACCATGGATTCATAAAGCCAAGATTCATCAAGATACACTTGATTGTATCACTAGCTGCAGAACTCAAAACACAGCCTGCCTGGTTTATACTGCTTAAACAGGATTGAGATGAATATAGATAACAATGGGGAGCTGGTCTGTAAATATACAAATACATTTGTAGAAAATTATAACACTCTAAATGTATGTCAGGAAACAAACTTCTACGAATCTCAATAAAAAGTGCATTCAAGACAAGTAGTGCTGAAGTGCTTCTTACAGGTAAGAAGGTTAGAGAGTCAAAATAAGAGAAGAGAAAAGAGAAGAGAAAAAAGGAGAAGAGAAGAGAAGAGAAGAGAAGAGAAGAGAAGAGAAGAGAAGAGAAGAGAAGAGAAGAGAAGAGAAGAGAAGAGAAGAGAAGAGAGAGAAGAGAAGAGAAGAGAAGAGAAGAGAAGAGAAGAGAAGAGAAGAGAAGAGAAGAGAAGAGAAGAGAAGAGAAGAGAAGAGAAGAGAAGAGAAGCACATTGATTAATTAAAAATAAAACCTTAAGCCATAAGCCATAATAGCTGAAAAATAATTGCTTTTTTTTCAGTTGATCAGAATGAAGTTCCTTGAAAATCTGTACATTGTACTAACTAGATTTCATCTATTTTGTGAAAGCCTGCCAAAACGAATTTATTTTCTTATTTTCTTTCCATTAAAGTTTCTGTAATATTTATTCCACCAGGATTCAAAATTATATTCCCTTGACATTTTATAATTTATAATGTCACAATTTTCTGTGGAAAACTTTGAATGTGCACTTCAATTAGAAATTTTAAAAATGCAATTTTGGATGTTTTTTCCAAGAGGAATATTTTTTGTTTCTTTCAATTTCTAAATGAGCAGCTATTTCTCATTGAATTATTGAGAAAAAAATAAACAAATTTCCTATTTTGAAAAAATGTGAATTGTAAACAAAATTAAAACATAAGCATGAAAAAGGAATTGTTGTATCTGCTGAGCCAGCAGCTATGATGGCTGGGGAACCAGGGAGCCCCAAAACAGCAGAGACCCACTGGTGGACTGATTCTGAGATTTAAGAACGCCCTCTAAATTCATGGTGAGAAAGGAAAAGCCTCTCCTGTCAGCCTTGGTGGTACCACACAGACTTGGTCTGTCTGCCTGACTTGCTACCCTACATGCCCCCAGACCTCCCCCATGTGCTCCCTTTCCCTAGCCCCACCTTTGTACCGCCCCTGTGCCCTCAGATCATTGGTCTCTGATGCTCCCTCAGCTCCTGTACATAAACCCTGGACCCTGCAGGGCCCGCTCTCTTTCGCCTCTGGTTCCCTTTGCGGCAGGATGCAATAAACCATCATCCGTGGAAATGCCATACGGGACAGCCTTCCTGACTCTTTGCTTCTGGTAACACGAGAGCTATCCAGCTTCAATGTGTGTGCATGAGTCCGTGCCTGACAGCCACGTGGGTGAAAGGAGTCAGCTTGCTGGAGTGCGGTACTGCACCCACTGGAATGATCCCATAGCCAGGGATGTTTCGGGGAAACGCAGCTACCCTTCATGAGCCTGCACACAGTACGTTAGGCAATTATTGCATGAAAGTGATTAATAAAAGTTCAGTATTTTAAAAAGTAGCTTAATAGCAGTAAAATGGGGATTTATTTTCTGCATGCTAATTTTTATCTTTACTAATGTAGCTTTCTGAAATCAGAAGAACCGAGATCCGATGAACAGTCTTTTGAAAAAGTAGTAGCTGTCTGTAATGAATTTATTTGGATGAAACTGCTACAAAGCAACATATTAAAAATTTCTCCACATGCAATTCTTCTTGTCTTGTGCAGTGAGGACTGATGATTTAGCATAACTACAGAAAAGAATAAGAGCTTAACTTAACCAGTTCCCACAGAACAGTCATGTTGCCCTTTGAAGGGCATCATAGCACTTGATTTAACAGCCCTTTAAATGGTGGGATGGAACATGCAGGTGCTAGCGTTACTAGGGATGATCATTCTTTTGGTCAAGAAAAGATTATTAAAAATAAGACAAATTGGTAGATAAAAAATCATTAGAGAAAGTGAAATGGTGAAATAATGAAAAGTGAAGTAGAGCTTCCTCTGGTCGGAAACAGCATAGCAATTGTGCATTCAGGCTGGATTTTGAAGGTCGTGTGCCTATGGAAGGTTATTACTGCAGCTGGGGTAAATTTTTGGCTACTGAGCCACTACTCCTCAGGGAAAAACAGCTTATCCAATGCAAAAGGGCATGCAAACACCCTAATGCAGAAGCAGCTGTAACTCAACAGTCTCAGGATTTTTCTTCAGTGAGTTTGAATCCTTGATGAGATTTTTTGTATAAATATTTCTGCTGAACAGTAAGTAGAAATGAGTATTGCTTTCTGGCCCTTTCTCTTTTAAATAGCCTATTTCTATCAAGAATATATGTCGTCTTGTCATAAGATGAGTACTATGTGACACTTAGACATGGCTCCTTAAGGCAGATTTAAAGATCACAGTTATGGTTTCACCTGACCTTAGTCTAGAATCAAGGCCAAAGCACTCCCCTGTAATAACCCATTCTGTAAATTTAATGGGCATCATTGACCTAGATAATTATTTTAATCTTCACCATAGCATAAATTTTCAACTAAAAATTCATGACATGTTTAGAATAGTCTTCACCAACACACTCAAATTAAAGTGGAATTCTCATTTTCCAGGCTTTCACATGCTGATTCTGGAAAGAGTAAGGAAAAATCTTTCCGTTTTCATTTTACTGAGTGAATTTATTACCTTTGGCAAATATTTTTATTTGCATATATGTGCACTACATATTTTCCTATAAATGTAATTCTACCAAGTTTATCCCATTTTAATTGCCCTGTAGATGCCAGGGCAATAAGGAGTTAATGCATTACTTTGCCTCAAAGACCAATGACCATTCAACTGGACAAGCTAGAACAGGATGTGCTTGGAAAAGAAGGCAGTATAAAGTAATGACAGCACCTTTCTGGAGCCAATTTTCCTGTTCAGGTCCATGATGACAGCACAACATCCAGCACAAGCGCAGAAGTGGTGTCAAGGAGCAGGCAAGACCAATGCAGGGGGGGATTGAGACAGCCTAAAGACCCTCAAAGCCCTCCAGCCCATATCTGGAAAGCTCCAGAAGAACAGACTGTGCATGCTAACTCATTTTCATGAAGAGCTAGAGACCTAATCTCACAGGAGAGAAAACTTTCCTATGAGAAAATCCTCACAGAATCTGTGTCACACGTCTCCAGGACTCGGAACACCCTGTCAGCTGGATCAGCATTGGACCCAGGACTGGTGATCCCCTTTATCTCATCTCCCTTTCATTTTCCTCTTTCTTCCCTATTTCTTCCCTCTTCCCTCCTCCTTCTTCTAAAATATATACCAGTTTTCATGCCAGGTGTGTAGTGTGCTAATACATTTAGTGAGTTTTTCTTTATTTAAACCCTTTTGGCTTTTGCTGTTCTTTTTCAAACCTGGGCATCTGCAAATCTTGGATGCTCCCTTCTATGTAGTAGTGGGACACTACATACACATAACACAACTTTTCTGGCTCTACTGTATTTTTGGCTATCTTAATTGAGCTTCTCAATACTAGCTGGACTGTTTTCATCACAGGGATCAGAAGTGTAACTGAAATTAAATTTACTGAGGTGCAGAATGACTGAAACTGGGCAACTATGTTTCTTAAAAAGCCTTCCTAGAATCTCCAGATTTTCATGTTTTGCTATATTGACAGATAGGTTGTTTTGCAGAAAACTGGTAATCTTGAAATGTTTTGTTCCAAATATAGTAGGATTGGGGGGAAAAAAAAGACGATAGTTAAAGTTTAATGCATTATCATAATATTAGTCAATTGGTGTTGGTATTAACATTGATGGTAATGTTAACGAACCCAGCTTGCTATGGAAATCCATGCATATGTCTGTTTGGTTTGAGATAAATGTTACTATTATAGCTCACTTCACTCAGTTTTATAGTGTGTGTAGTGTGTAGTGTGCTAATACATTTAGTGAGTTTTTCTTTATTTAAACCCTTTTGGCTTTTGCTGTTCTTTTTCAAACCTGGGCATCTGCAAATCTTGGATGCTCCCTTCTATGTAGTAGTGGGACACTACATACACATAACACAACTTTTCTGGCTCTACTGTATTTTTGGCTATCTTAATTGAGCTTCTCAATACTAGCTGGACTGTTTTCATCACAGGGATCAGAAGTGTAACTGAAATTAAATTTACTGAGGTGCAGAATGACTGAAACTGGGCAACTATGTTTCTTAAAAAGCCTTCCTAGAATCTCCAGATTTTCATGTTTTGCTATATTGACAGATAGGTTGTTTTGCAGAAAACTGGTAATCTTGAAATGTTTTGTTCCAAATATAGTAGGATTGGGGGGAAAAAAAAGACGATAGTTAAAGTTTAATGCATTATCATAATATTAGTCAATTGGTGTTGGTATTAACATTGATGGTAATGTTAACGAACCCAGCTTGCTATGGAAATCCATGCATATGTCTGTTTGGTTTGAGATAAATGTTACTATTATAGCTCACTTCACTCAGTTTTATATTTACTTTCTAAATCCATAGGTAAACAGGGAGGATCTAGCTAATAATTTTCTTTTGTTTACTTTGTTTTCTCTTCCTCTCCTCGATGTTTTAATGAGAAATACTTCAAATTAACTCAGTAGATTCTAACTGTAGTGTATTTTGCTATGGGAAGGTTAATGTTAGGAGGACATTCTGTCTTGAACAGTTAAGAAAATGTCACTTGACATGAGAGATTAGAAAATTTTCACCAACACATTCTAAAAGAAAGGGCTGCTCTATGTCAGTGATGGATTATTCTTCCAAAGCCAGGCAGAGTTCATTAGTTCTCGTGCCTTCAGGGCCCCATTCCAGGTTTTAGCTCTCACGTGACAAAACAAATGAGGAATATACAGGGTTGTAATGACATATTCAGTCCTTGCTGTGCACAATAGCCATGCATCTGCAGCAAGTGGCAGAATGTTTGTCAGTTTGAGGAGGCTTTGTGACGTGGAGAAGGCATCCTGCAGAGAAGTCATTTGGCTGAACTAACAGCTGCTGGTGACTGTATTGCTCTAATGCATGTTTGATCCATCCAAGCACTGTCTCCCATTAAGATATAAAGCAGTTTTAATTTTTCATGGAAGTGTTTATTAAATATACTTGGTCAAGTTCACTGATGATTTACCTGTGCCTTTTCTGCTGCAGTTTGCTTCTTTGTTGTGTGTTTCTTTTTTCTTTTGGGTGGGATTCTGGGGGAGGGGGGGGGGGGGGGAATGTGTTTGGGGGGTGTGTTTGTTTGTTTTTCTTCTTGGATTAATTATGCTTTAAGAGAGTCCAGTTCTTTTTGCAGTTTTACTTAAAAAAATAAGACACTTGGAGGTTTAATGGTGTGTAATGTACCTGCCTCTGCTAGGCTTTTCAAGGTTTATGTATATATTTACTTCTAAGGATTGATTGTAGAGTCACTTTTAACATAACCTTTTCATAGGTTATAGCAAGGTCACCTTATACAAGTAAGGCTATTGATCCCATTAAGTCTTAAAATACAGTTTGAATACATCATTGGGTTCACTCTGTCTTTGTGATATAGCTCTTAAAACAATTTTCTCAAATTTGCTAGTTTAATCCACTGTGTTTTATCTCGTTTGTAGAGAAATGAAATTTCTCGTTCTCCAACTACGATCCTTTTGAGCTATGTTCATTTTTACCAATTCATGTATTAAAAAAAAAAAAAATCTTAAAAAAGAATACAAGGCCACTTACTTTCCAACAACAGTATAATTTTAAAGAATTTAAAAATGTGGTTGATGGAGTTAACTAATATATAAACTATTTCTTAAACCTTTGATGCAAACACATTGATTTTGAGGTGAATTGGTACCTGTATGAACTCAGGCAAAGAAGGTTATTTGGCTCAGAAGTATTTAATCAACTAAATTTGCTGTTGTAAAAATCAACCAAAACCAAATACAAAAGCTAGTTATGAGAATTAAGAAGGAAGAATTGATGTTTTTCTCTCACTGCTTTCATCTATCTTGAAAATGACCAAAACAACTTTAAAAGACTCTTCCTAATTTATATTCCCTGCTTTCAGTCTTGGATCAAAGTTGTATTCCCATGGCTTTCTTTGATATTGTGAAAACTAAAAATATTTCTAAATGAAAAATGTTATTTGATGTCCCAGGCACTGGAAATATATATATTTAACTGAAAATTTTGAGATTCTATAACATGAAGGGTAAACTTTCTAACATAAAGAGCATTGTGCTAAAATTAATGTATAGAAGCTAGTAGTAAAATAGGAAACAAATAAATTAAATAGAGAAGCTATGAAAAGGTGTTATTTTAAAAGAAAATTGTGTACTATGTATACATATTACTGTCATGTCTGTCAGCGTATAAAGCATTCAGTTGCTTTAAATGTCACTTTCATAATGCTAACAATTTATGTCTCAGTTTATTTGTAGTTTAAACAGTTCATTATTTTTTCTGCATCCTGCTCATTATTTTGTGTAAAAGTACAATTTTCTAAAATCTAAGTAATTTCTGTGTTTCAGTGACTATCCATATATTTCCAGGAAAACTCCTTTTAACGTCAACAAATACTAAATCTTCCATTGTGAGAGTAAAATAATAATTCAAATATCAGTGCTTTATAAAAATTAAAAAAAAAAATCAGGGAGAGTCCTTCCCTATGATCTTCCTAGATAATTCTTGTCATGGTCCTAGCCTTTCTCCTTGGAACACTACATTTTTCACAGATATTCTCCTATAACTTTTCTTTCAGCCCTCAATCAAGAAAAAATATCTACAACTTGGAAGTACCGAGTTCCTAAATTTAGCTCTCCAATGTCCACTTCGTACATTAAACCTTACAATTTCTTTGTGAATCAACCTTTTCTAGTTTTTGAATCAAGCACTGAAAATGGATATATAAAACTGCAGTTAATGTTGTAGCTGCAACCCATATAATCATTCACAAACTTCAGCCAGATGAAAACCATCCCAGCAAAGAAAAGTATGCAGGAAAATGACCCAGCTACTTAATTGGATTCTTAACTGTGTTTTCAATCTCCCAACAGGTTTGATACTGATTCAGTTGTAATGAAAATAAATAAATCATCATATCTACATTATTTTCTTTTATGTTTCCTACATTCATCAGTGTAAATTTGAAATCAAAATTTAAAACACAGGAGAAAGAACGAAAGAAACAATGAGAAGATAGAGTGAAATAACTAAAGAACGAAAGAAAGAAAAAAGAAAATCAAGGTGTGTTAAGAAAAGTGCAATTTGTACCAGAAGAGTGTGGCAATGATTCTCTCAGATCAAACTCCGTGAAGTCTCACAAGATAGCCACGACAAAATTTCCTAACTGCACAAATTGCTAGTTTAACAAAGCTTACTCAGAGCTAATCCAGCAGGCTGGGTACACAAGGGAACATTAGTCCTTTTTCTTTGATGCTTTATCTTTGCTATCTCTTACTGACATGTCTTTATTGAATGACAGAAAATTATTAGTAGGATTGCAGTCATTCAGTTTCTTTCTTCCTTACATTTTACCTTTTGTTACCTTGAATCTTATATTGTTCTGACTTGGCTTACGAGGACCCATATTTTCTTGAATACAGCATCTAGGACATTCTTACTTTTCACAGGAAATACACTTTCCTTCCTCTTTGATGCTTCTGGTGTCTTTTTGAAGATTTAATTTCATATGAATAAAGTGGTGGTGGTAGGGACAGTTAAGACCTTTATTTAATTTTTCTCAATTACTTTTAGTTTCTGCCCAGTTCTAATTAACTAAAAGATTAAACTTTTTTTTTTCCTGAACTGAAAAATGTAGGAGCTGATTAAAATTCTCATGATCAGGATATTAATCCAGATGAAAATTATAATTACTTATAATTGTATCTTATTTATGCACAACCAGGGCAGTGAATACTTGGTCTTGGTTTAAAATCAGGAATATGTCCTGATTTCTCTGCAGCTGATGAAAGAAGCAAAATTTCTCAGATAAATATTCTATATATAAAAAGCTATATCCCTAGTTTCACATATTTTAAAATAAAACAATTTAAGGCGTCTCATTCACACTTCAATCTATTAATGTTTTGTGCATCACTTCTCAGCCCAGCATCTCTTAGTCTATTATCACTTGCTGCCATGATAGCATTTCCGCCTGCAATTTGTGGCTGTAAATAGGCTTATCCTGTGATGTCCTCTAGATACACTGCTGGGAAAAAAAACAGTTTTAAGGTTTTCTTTTTGCTTCATCCATAATACAAAATACCATACTACATAGTTTATCTCTAGTGGAATAACTTAATTTCTGAAATAATGGAATTTAGTTCATTGTTTAGTTCCTGATTCAGCAGATCTCTGAACTCTACAGCTGTTGGAATTGCCTTGCCAGTGGGAACAGGCAGGAAACTTTATAGGCAACTTAAAGTTAAGAGTGGGGACATCATTAAAGAACTATCTAGGACTGTTGGTTCCACAGAACCAGAGGTTTCCTTCAGAAATTCGCTCTTCAAATTGTGCTAGACAGAAACTAACAGAAAGAAAAAGAAGATCTTCAACAGTTGTAAGTGCTGAGCAAGATTTAAGAACCTGTTTGTAGGGGGGTTCCTAATGCAGCATTTAACCTTACACCCTTTTGTGCCCTTTGACATTCAGTAAAGTTTAAATATCTCCAGAATAAGTATTTTGCTAAGTAATTTCCTTTCCATTTTTAAAAGTCAGAAGAGAGAAACTAATGGCAGTCGATTTTTTTCTTGCTTTGTCTCTTAATGGTTGTTTCTGTGTCATTGTCCACACACAGAAGAATCTATGTTTCTGTGTTCAGCATGCAAGTTTATGATCATTTCAAGAAAAATCAGGCTCTAATTCCTTGATATTCTTAAAGACAGTTCTACTTTTCTTAAAAAAGGCAGTATATATTTAAAATAGCATTTCTTCATAGTAATAGTATTTTCAAGCAATGAAGAACATTCTTCATCTTGCAGAAAATAGCAATATTTTATTCCATGTAAACTGCTGTAATCATAATGATGCCATGGTGACTCAGTTACAGTAGTATTTCTATAAGGTGTGACTTTCAGAAACTTGCCAAGTTTTATGAGATGTAGAGGTATCATGCACTGAACAACACCACACTGAAGTACATGCACACATATATATGTATGTATAAAGGAAAAACAACATGAGAGCAAAGTATGAATTTTGACCAAGGAACTAAAACATGTGTTTCTCTAGGGAAAAAAAGGAAAATAACCTCTTGAGCAAAACATGCTGTTAGAATCCAGAATATGCATGCATGTATACACGAGAAAAAAAAATTGTCTTAGAGGAAAGTGCAAACTCTTTTGCCCTAGTGATACCTTTAAAAAATTTTACTGTTTAATTTGGTAGAAAACTAAGTATTTTACAATTTTTTTAAAATTCAATGGATACTGTGATAAAGAAGTATTTCTGCCACTACAAAGTCATACACGACTGATAAGATACTGTATTATTAATTCAGAGAACTCTTTTCAAAAAGCCCTACTACAATAGAAATTGAACTTTTATCTATGATAACCCAAGTGAGAAACCAACAATCATGTATAATGAACACTCAACCTTGCACTACTGGAACTTTCACAATTTGTACCAAATGATTTAACTGTACATTGGACTAGATAATCATTACAAGGGACGTAATTTAGTCTTGCAGTTCTGATATTCAAGAGAATAAAACAAGTGACAAGTTGCTTACCAGACTGCAAGATTAAGATAGAACACTCAAGAAAAAACATTGACATTATGGTCAGAGCATAGTGGAGATTCCACTTTAAATTTCCATTCCAAATTTAGTTTCAAAGACAGTTTTTTAAGTTACATATTTCTCTTTCTGAGTGAAGTTGTGGATAGCTAATGAATATTTGAACAGAAAGTTTTCACTGGAGTTCATCTTGACCCTGCTTGCTATATATTAAGGAAAATGTTTTGCAGTAAGTTAAGAGTTCCTGACTGTCTTTACTTGTCTTTAGATGTATATATGTACAGAAAACAAGTACATGAGTGAGATATTGTGATTAGCAAAGCAGAGAAAGGGCTGTCAGAATAATGCAGCATGAAAATGTATGAAGATCCATACGTATTCTGTCTAGAGTGTCTATTTTCTCTAATGTTGCAAACACAAGGACACCAAGCTCACCTCTTACAATAAAATAGGGCAGGTTTCCACCTTCTCTTTTTCTGAGAAAAATAACAGGAAATATTCTGATGGCTTTTTGTCATTCCCTTTGACTGAAGAAAAAATCCCACAGTCAAGGAAAATAACTTTTATACAAGCTTTGTCTCAGCAGATAAGCACAGCACTGCACAAATGTAAAGTCTGGGACACTGTATTATTTACTGTTACTCTTTTCAGATGGTTAAATTAATGCTATTTTTACAGTTCTGATGTTGTGTCGAAGAAAAATTTCTATGTAAATTCTGTGGGTTTGTTTTTTTAAAGCCATTATTAACTATGAAGATTTTTAATTTTATAGGAAAAAAAGGAGATTTACTTTTAACTACTACTTTCTTGTCCTTTCTTTTGACTTTCCTGGTAGGCATTAAAAAGGAAAAATAAAGTTCTGACCATAGGCAGAAATTTTTTAAAATAACGTTCTATAATAAAATCATCATCATCATCATCATCACATAATAATCATTATTATTAGAATCATTGTTATTACTACTGTTGATGAAATGAACAAGGTTGTAATTTCCTACCTGCTAATCCCACTATAAATGAAACTCTTGCTTTTTTAAAACAAAATTATTAGTCTCTTGTTATTTGTATTCACAGCACACATTCTTCCAAGTGCCTATAAAGCCATCGTTAGGTGTATGATTTAAAATATAATGACAGAAAAACACTGGAACTCAGAGTGTTTTGTGCATGTGTTACAGAGAAGCAAATGACGTTGGATATAGCCCTCACAGTATCACCCTCACAATGATGTATTTGACTGATTTCTTACTGTCCTCGTCTTGATTCCACACAGAATGTAGTTATCTACACAAAGCTTCTGGGATCTGAAGGTGCAAGCAGAATAAACAATTTTTTTTTTATAGGAACAAGTCATAGAACTGACTGACAGTAAGTTTTAGCACCCAGGCTTAACCCTCACTTTCTAAAAGAAATGAGACCAAATAACTGCACCTTGCTCTCTCACCTAAATAACAGGTAAGAGACAAGGAAAAGTTTCTATAACAATTTCTGCCAAATGTCTGCTGGAAATACATTACAGCAGAGAGGAAAATGTCTAGGAGTTTCTTGAAGTGTATGGACAATAACTTTGTGACACAGCTGGTGAAGAAGCCCACTAGGCGAAATCCCCCTCTGGACCTACTGTTTGTGATCAGAGAAGGACTGATGGGTGATACAATTGCTTGGAAGCCATCTTGGCACAGCAATCATGACATTACAGTTTTTGATTCTTGTAGCAGCAAGCAGGCAGGTCAGCAGAACTGTCACCTTGGACTTCCAGAGGGCAGACCTTGGGCAGACTGGTTGAGAGAGCCCCTTGGGAGGCAGTCCTGAAAGGGAGAGGAGAACAGGAAGGCTGGATGTGCCTTAAGAAGGAAAACTTAGTTACAAGGGCAGGCCATCCCCATGTGCCTGAAGAAAAGCCAGCGGAGAAGAAGACCATCCTGGCTAAAAAGAGACCTATAGTTGTAACATTCTATTTTAGTTTGTTGTACAGATTATCTTGAAATTATCTCAACATGGTACAATATAATTCAAATATACAGTCTAAAATTTTTTTAATACCATCTTCAAAAACAAATAAGACGATGATTCTTGGAGAAATCAGTAAACAGTAAAAACAGACATTCAAGACATATCTTAAAATCCTCAAATACTGTGATATTCCTAATACTCTTTGAGAAAGCCAACCATGGCCTTCTTTTAGTTTTCTACAAAAACTTTTGCTTTTGTTGAGAAATGACTGCTCACTTACTGGGTTTATATCTGAGCAACTTGAAATTTAAGGCATGTGTTAAACCACACATTTTTAACTGTTTTTAATAAGATATTCCAAGTAATCAGTACCACAATTTAATAGGTGTATATTCATTGCCATGTACACAGTGTGGCTCAGATGGCTTGCTCAGTCCCATAAGTTTTGAAAACCATTTTAAAAGCAAAATTTAATTTAAAAATAATTACATGATACAGACATAACAAAAATATTTATTTCAACCACTAATCATCATAGAGTTATATAACAGTTTGGGCGGAAGGAACGCTAAAGACCACTTAGTTCCAATCCCCTGCTATGAGCACGGACACCTTCCATTAGATCAGGTTGCTCAATGCCCCATCCATGCTGGCCTTGGAAACTTCCAGGGATGGGCCATCTACAGTTTTTCTGGGCAACCTGTTCCAGTGCTTCATCACCCTCACAGAAAAGAATTAATTCCTAATATCTAATCTAAATCTACTCTCTTTTAATTTGAAGCCACTCCCCCTTGTCCTGTCACTACATGCTCTTATAGAAAGTCTCTTCGCAACTCTCTGTATTCCCCTTTATGTACTGGAAAGTTCCTCTAAGGTCTTCTGGAGCCTTCTCTCCTCCAGACTGAACAACCCCAGCTCTATCAGCCTGTGTTTGCAGGAGCAGTGCTCCAGCCCTCTTATCATCTTTGTGGTCCTCAGCTGGACTCACTCCAATAGATTTGTGCCCTACTTACGCTGGGACCCCCAGAGCTGGATGCAGCACTCCAGGCAAGGTCTCATGAGGACAGCAAAGAGAGGCAGAATCACCCCCTGAATCTGCTGGTCATGCTGCTTTTGATGAAGCCCAAGATGCAGTTGGTTATCTGGGCTGCAAATATGCACTACAAATCTCCATGCAGAGAAAAAAAACCTACAGCCTTTTTTTTTTTTAAATACTTATGAAAAATATGAGTTTTGCAAAATGTCCTAAAGATACACAAATTGAGGAGGCTAATGACTAAGAAAAAGCAACTCTGATAAGGAGATTATATGAAACAAGAAATGTACCAAAGATGGTGATAATTTTAATGTTATATCTTGTGAAAGAGTAATTTCTTTTAAAAAATCATGTTAAATTATTGAAGAAGAGATTTCAAAAGGGTCAAGGAACAGACACCTATTTTCTGTTGAAAGGTGACAGGTTTTCATTTTTGTGAATTCAAAAATCTACACTTCTGGGAGAACCAGGTCAAAACCAATTAACTTGTAAAAACTCTGTAGAAACTAAGTTAAATACGTGTGGATGAAAGACCACAAGTGTAATCCCCTTAATAAATTACAGCAGCTAATAACCAACCTTTCTGAATTTGAACAGCTATATTTTTTAAAAAGCATTGAAATCCAGTCTGCGTAGATCATTAACCCAGAAATAAGGTAGGCAAACATGACTGTAGCAAGATCTGTATCATAAAGTAATTCTCATTTCAGATAGGAAAGGAAAAAAAGGGAAAAAAAGAAAGAAAAGGAAAATAAAAGGGAAGAACACTTGATCAGTACCTCTATAAAATTTCCCAAACACTAGACGGAAATCTAACCAGTTATCTACATTTCATTTTTAAATAAATTTGCACACCCTCATTCAGCTGTGGGGCCAATGCATTGATTCCCTTAACATCTTTTCCCTTCTATCACGTTGTAGTGGGTTGAACCTGAGTTGATGGAGTCTTTTAGACTAATGACACTTCTCACAATTTACATATTTAAACTGCACGGAAAGGTGGGAATTTCCTTTCGTTCGAGCTCGCCTGCCAGAAGGTGGGGGGGGCCTCTGAGCCTCTGGGCCCACCGGGCTGGGCCGGGGTCACTGCCCCCCACTTTTTTCCCAACACCGCGGCACGGACCCTGGGTCACTGGGGGGGAACTGTCCCAGAGCCACAGGCAGCTAAAACCTCCATGGACTGCCACACAGCTAAACCCAGCCATGGACTGCCACACAGCTAAACCCCGCCATGGACTGCCACACAGCTAAACCCAGCCATGGACTGACACAGAGCTAAAACCAGCCATGGACTGCCACACAGCTCAAACCAGCCATGGACTGCTGCACAGCTAAACCCAGCCATGGACTGCCACACAGCTAAACCAGCCATGGACTGCCACACAGCTAAACCCAGCCATGGACTGCCACACAGCTAAACCCAGCCATGGACTGCCACACAGCTAAACCCAGCCATGGACTGCCACACAGCTCAACCAGCCATGGACTGCCACACAGCTAAACCCAGCCATGGACTGCCACACAGCTCAACCAGCCATGGACTGCCACACAGCTAAACCCAGCCATGGACTGCCACACGGCTAAACCAGCCATGGACTGCCACTGAGCTAAACCCAGCCATGGACTGCCACACAGCTAAACCAGCCATGGACTCAGCACAGCTAAACCCAGCCATGGACTGCCACACAGCTCAACCAGCCATGGACTGCTACAGAGCTAAACCCAGCCATGGACTGCCACTGAGCTAAACCAGCCATGGACTGCCACTGAGCTAAACCCAGCCATGGACTGCCACACAGCTAAACCCAGCCATGGACTGCCACACGGCTAAACCCAGCCAAGGACTGCCACACAGCTAAACCCATCCGGCGCGGCTTCCTGGGACCGGCGGGTCCTTCTCCTCTCCACTCAGAGCCAGCGGAGTCCACGGGAGCCGGCGTGGCCTCCTGTCTGCAGCCAGCACACTTCGTGCTGAACTGAGGAAGACACCGTGCAGCCAGCAGCACAAAGGGAGCAAGGATTTCTCCTCCATAAAGCCTGAACAAGGACACTCTTCAACGTGGCGGCTTCAGAGTCAGAGTCAGAGATAAAGTGAGTCCCGTGAGACGGAGCTGAACATGGCGACGGGAGAAAAGAGGGCGGTGCCGCGTTTCTCATGTGTAGCTTAAAAAACTTCCTGCATGCCGTGGTAAGAAACTGTAATATCACAAACTGTCTCTTTAATCCATTTGAAGTATATGGGGGGATGGAGAATTCACGTGTGGCCTGTGAAGATTGTGAAGAGTGCCTATGCCAGGCTATATAGAAGCATTGAGAGGCTTTTTAGAGACTTGTGGTGAAGAAGGCCTTTGTGTTCAGGCCAAAATAACTCATCCTTGAAAAGATTAATAACCCCATGTCATGGGGCTCATGTTTTGCAGTGTGAAGGAACTGTGAGATTTTTCATGGAAGAGATGTTTTACACCACAGCAGATTGTTTCTTTCCAGGGTCTGCTGTTGGTGGCAGTTTGGGAACCATGTGCAGCTGAAGAAAACCCTTTTTTCCTTAAGCATAAGAGAAAAAGACCTTTCAAGAACTGCAACACTGACTAAAATCCCATGTTCTGTTATCCTTTGTGCAAGTTGGATAAAAGGAGAGAAGTGCTGGAAGGGGAGGGGGCGGGTTGCTTTAATTTCTTGTTATTTCTTTTTACTTTTAATTCTGTTAGTAATAAAACTCTTTCTTTGTACCGCAACTGTTTAAGTTTGAACCTGTTTTGCTTTCTCCTAATTCTTATCTCACAGAAGGAAAATAAGTAAGTTATGGATATTTTGAACCAAACCACTACACACATATTAGACAACTCTCAAACAGCCCTAACTATCAGCTATGCATCAACTCATCTATGCATCAACTAGACAATGGGTGAGAACCAACAAATAAACATTATGAAACAGAGACATTCAATGTGAAGGTCCTTGTCTCTGGAAGTGTGATGAAGATGAGACCGAGAACACAGTGAAAGCGGAAGAAAGACAAGAAGGATTGTTATGGGTGGCCATGCAGGAGGTTCCTGAGTGAAGAAAACCAGCCACCAATTTACATGTCATGAAAATATCTGTCTTTTAAAATGAATGAGTGCACAACCAAACTTTTGACTAGCTCTTTATGCAGAAATTAAATGAATAAAGACTATTTCCACTGTAATAGGCATTTCTGAATCATCTTGATTGTCAGTTGTTATCTACATGAAAATAAAAAGATTTTTCTCCATTGGCCCAAACTTCTGACATCTGAAGAGTCATCTGCCATAAATTGTAACAATTACTGATGTCAAAGGACCAAAATTCAAATGATCATTTGATGCTGTTTGATATGAAAGAAAACATAATTGAATTCTAAACAAGTAATGTCACATTCTGTGAAATGGCTGCTGCCTGGATGACAGCAATACCCCTCAAACAGTTGCTGCATTTCACACAGAAAAAGAGCTGGCAAATAAATTAAATGTATTTTTGTTTAAATATTGCATTAAAACAACCCAAACCAACACTTTAACAAAACCTTCTTTCTTTCTTTTCTTTTGCTGTTTTTCTTCCTTTTTTTTTCCAGAGGAAAAAAAATTGAACATATGGACTGAAAACCAGGCAATTATATATCTGTAACCTTCCTGAATACTTAAAATTTAAGAACAATTCAAGAGATCAAAATGACTCTTCATTTACATGGGAGGCCTCTCTAGGATAATAGTAAGATCTTGTCTCACATTGCAGCATTATTAAAAACTATGACACCATTCAGGCCAAATAAATACGTAGAATGATGCCATACTGGTTAAGGTCTTTGATGTAACATAAACACTGAGATCCTTTGCTGTGTGTTAGAGTACAATTATGCTGAACTCTTGTTGCTAATAATCTGATTGTTTATAGGTAAGCCAGGCAATCAAGAGTACACTACTTTTGAAACGGTTGATTTGTAGGTATTCATTATAACATAGGTTGGGCCATGTATTTGATAATACCTCAGAAAAGAAGAAAAAGAAACTTTAAAGGAAAAAATCCTAAAACATTCAAACATGCAGAATTTCTTAGGAATAGAACATCTTACAGTAAATTCAATATAAATATTTGTTCTATTGGCTGAAAATGGTCATATGTAATGTTTTATTTACGCCAATTTCCTTGTTTCATTAAACCTGGTCATTCCTTCCATGTCTCTCCTTGATACTATTTTTGTTATCATGGACAAGAAGGGATAATTAAGGGTTAATGTGATGGAATAATTTAGAAGGTTATGCTTACATTTTTAGACGGATTCTGTTATAACAGCTTGCATGACAGGTTATCTTAAAACCAGAAATTTTTGTGTCATCATCATGACTTTTTGACCATTGTAGCTCTGCATCAGCATTTCAGCTCAACACATCTTAGTGATGACTTCAATTAAAATTAATGTCCTCATTATGCTTAGAACAAAATTGTCAGAGACAATTTCTGTTGTATCAAGACTAAATGCACTTAAGCATTTTGCTTGATCTGAAAACTACTATTCTGTAAAAAAAAAAAAAAGAAAAGATTTTTAACTAAAGATCATACATTTAAAAGGATCATCTTTCCTGTAACATAAAAATAATATGGCCGTGACTCTGCAAAGAATCTGGAAAACACATAAATTCACATACACTCAACTCAGGTTAAGGAATAAAGAATTCAAATGCTAAATATAAGTTTTACACCCTGTATCTTCTGAGATGCCCTGTGGGAATAGATGGAATAAAGTTGAGTTACAAGCTGTAAAAGCTGCCTGCAGAGGCACATGGCAGCACAAAGGAGCACGTGGTGGCACACAGAGGCTTGTGTCTCCACAGGGCCCTGGTGGGAGGAGGTGTCACAGGGCAGAGCACTACAGAGAGGAGCCTGCAGGGAGCTGACCAACAGGTGAACAGCGAGTGATCACAAATGAAGGACATTTGGAAAGTGTGTTGCTGATATGGCAACATGGGATAGGTCACGTAGTGAGAATTACCATGTAAGGAAATACTGTGCCTTGGAAAAGTGTATAAAACCAGCTCATTTCTTTGCATAAACGATTCAGATCCCCTGCACGGTCTGGGTCCGTGCCTCAATGCCCAATCCAAAAGACCATTCTCAGAACATTATGGCTATATACAGATTCAATGCTGAATTGCATTGGAAAGAAATATACCTCTTACATAGCAGCCTACTGATTGGAATATGGTCTTGTGGTTTCCACAGAAAAAGAGAAAATATGATGGTCTACTCTCCATTCTGCTGGGTTCTGTCAGGTAAGCAATGGCATAAAATTCACTTTTGGGAGAATTATCTACTTATCAAATTATACATATTAAAAAATTACATGATAATAGTTTTACTTAGGAAAACAAGTAAACAGAAAAAATCCAAAACGAAACCACAAACTATGCCACTTTCCCACATTTATAAAACAAAGACTGCAGATGGTTATAAATACGTCTTCCTCAACCTAGAGAACTTGTGTGTTGATCCACACAGAGTACGCAGTACTTCGCACACACCCTGCTCCAAATTCTGCTCTGGGGCTGGGTTCAGGCCTGTGAGCCATGACATGCCTGGGAGTCTGACAAGGTCATGGACTATGCTCCAGGATGAAGCTATGTGGACTAAATCTGAAGCATCGATATCTTCATTGACCAATATTAGGGAGATATTTTTGTCCTATATTGAATCCAGATGCTTTCTTAAACCAGGAAAATATTAATATATTCATATCAATATGTTAGGGAATATTGATGTATTAATGTCATAAGAAACCTTCACAGGTAAGCAAAGAAAATATTATGATCTTGAATACTATAGTCATCTTCGTTGACTTAGGCACAACTATTCACTTGTATAAAATTAATCACATTTATAAATGCCTTCAGAGTTTAACATGGAAATGGTCATGCCTTTTCTAAACAAATTATTGGTGAATATACCATGGAATATATAACTCAAAGAAGAGCCTCTTCTTTGCACTTCACACTTTCCTGCCTTGAAATATCTATTGTCCTCAGATTTTAATAATTTCTCTTTGAGTATTTGCTTAGGATTCATTTCTTTGGAAGTTAATTTTTCATATATACATCCCAACGTATTTTACTCAAAATCCCAGTGTGATATGGAAAAAGACTGTCTCCTATGTCAAACTCCCTGTAAATCAAAAACCAAATGTACTTTTTCAAGGAAATGATTTATGCAAAGCAGCTATTTGATCCATAATAATAGTCACATGAGAAAGAAACAATGGAGAAAGAGGCCTGAGAACACATGGCAGGAACACAAATGTAATTACAATCAGCTTTTATTTGTCAGACTTAGAAATACAAAATGTGCATTCACAAAAATAATCATAAAACAAAATGTCCCAGGGTTCCACTCAATTTTATCCCATTTGTTTCTGAGGAACACATGGATACGAAGAAAAAATTACTTCAAACCCAGGAAAAAAATGTGAAAAGTGGTGTAAAATATAAATCATGTATTTGAAACATTCAATTGCTGACCCAGTCAGATTTATTTAAAGCAAAACACCACCTCCTGCATATCCAATTAATGGTTGCCATGGCAAGTAAGAGCTCCCACTTCACCGTCTTATTGCAATATGCATGACAATTGCAAGTATATCACTCAGAAATTTCCATAATGATATTAGCTGATCTATCCAGCATCAGACAATTAATTTTGTAAAGCATCAGGTGCTCAATATTTATCCTCATAAAAATTAAATGCAAACATTCATATATCATATGGAAATGGATTCCCCCTTTATAATCACTGTCCTGCCTTCTCTCATTAAATATTTTTCTTAAAATTTAGATTAGGATGGGAGACAGATTTTTGTTAAGTTTTCTGTATTAAATGGACATGTTCAGTACAATATTTCAAGCTTGAATAGCAGGTAGTTTTAAAGTGAGTTCAGATAAAGGGCACATTTTGTAAAAAATGTTTTGTCAATGAGTCTCTTCTGGCTTATAAACATGTTTCTCAGTGAAATGCAAGTTCATTCTGTCTGTTTTGTAAGGATTTTCTTGGATGATAATGGCTGGATGAGACAGATGCAGCACGTAGCACTGCCAGATTTGTAAGGCTGTCCTAGCACTGCCAGATTTTGCAAGAAATGAGCGGAAAGAGTTTGCTGTCCCCCCAAAATTACACGTTAATAAGGAATACATGTAACAGAAAACTAAGGACTAGCCTAAATTTCCTCTTCTTTGAATATGGGTACCTTTAAACTGTTGTGACCCAGGGCTCAGAGCTTCCCTTTCAGAACTTTTGTAATAGTTTTATTTTAAGCAACTCACTGTGGTGTTTTGTATAATTACCCTCTGGCTCATTGTGCAGTCCAGCCTGGAGAGATAGCTGCCTCCATGACATTGCTCTCTTCTCTAGGCTATAATTTCATCTTTTAGTGGTACTCATTTTCTATCCCTGTGAAGGTGAGTTTTCCACTGAAATAAATGCTGGAAGTAATCTACCCCAAAGAGACCCCAAGAATAAGAGCAGTCAAGAAACTCACTGGTTCAGAGAATTTGGGACCAAGGAGTTCTAGGTTATGTCCATAGAAGGGTTTCTGGGTTTCTACGCAGTTACAGTTTGAATCCCTCAGTAATTCTGAGAGAAGGTACTGAATATTTAGGCAATTTCTTTTCTTTGAAGTGAGGAACTCTCTTATAACATTGCACTTAATAACATATATAATACAGTGATGCTCCTTCAACTTAACCTTTTAGTAAAAATGCTTCTTCACAAGAAATCTTCATCTTTGAAACTTCAGCCACCAGCAGGGGAATAATGAATCTAATTGGGGGAAAAAGTAGAGTGATGTTGGTAAAGAAGTAAGCATAGGAATAAATTCTTGCTAAATGACCAATAATGAAGGTGAAGGACTGGTAAATCTAGAGTTGGCAAAATGGTTATTATTAATAGCACTGCTGGTAGTAACACCAATCCTGCTATTTTGGCAGTTTGCTTTCGATAAATTTCAAGAAACAGCTGTGTATAGCAAACAAATCATGTGGTCTATGAAAATAAACTTCAGAGCTCCTCATTTTTACTCCTTTGAGAATGTATTTTTATGTCGAGATTCTGGTTTGGCTTGACTGGTTTTTTTTCCTAGTGTGTTGTTGTTTGAGTTTCTTTGGTTTTTTCCCCCTCCTTATCCAAAGGATCATTTTGTTAGACAACTTAAAGTGTAGTTTTACATGACAAAATATTATCATAATCTTTTTGGCATATTTAAGGCCATCCTATGAAAAAATTGAAAATTAAGACAGAAAACATGAAACAGTTCCCTTTGGTATGAAATGCTTATCAATAGTACAACAATCTCATTAAATAATCACTATCTCTTTGCAGGGAAGAAAAAAAGAGTTAAATAAAGAGTGTACAGTTTGATTTTTAGATAGGTTTTTGACTATAATTGGCATCTGTAAAATTAAAACAAGCCAGAGAGCAAAATTAAGGTTCATTGCATATATTCAGATTCATAGCACTGACCTCCAATGTACCAAAGTCTGAAGCTGGCTGTAGGCAACAGAAATAACTGGAAAATCTGAAGTCCTTCTCAGCATTTTTAACACAGAATTTTGCAATGCTTTTGGTTTTAGTTTTTTGGCACATAGTGTAGCCAATAGCTTAATTTAGCAATATTCAGCATGTATAATATAATTACTTTTAGAAAGATAAATTAAGGAAATGCAACAGGAGAACAACAAAGTGACAGGACAGAGGGTTATCCTTTGTATATAAGTCTTAACAGTATTGCTTTATTGCAGTCTGCATTGTAGCAAGTTTACTGCAGCAGATTATTTACTGTCTTTTGATTAGATTTGCTAGAATTAATGGTGATTTCTTCTGTTTCTCTTATGAAAGGTGTAAATAAACAAAATTATATTATCTGTTGACATTTTCTTCATGAAGTAGAAAATCAATTTTGATTATATGATAAGTAGTCTAATTGAATTTGCTTCTTTCATTAAAAAGGGAACACCTGCAACTCAGCAGATCCTCCTACTATTTCCATCAATTTATCTAGGTAAATACATATTAAAAGCCAAGAATAGAAATAGAAAGAGACACTCTATTCCACTGAATATTAATTATGTACTTCTGAATTAATAATATGGTCAGATGTCCATTAAAGTTCAGGTATCAATATAATACTACCAAACTACACCGGCTTGGGGTGAAACTATGGAAAGGAGAAGGAAGGGGAAAATGTAGGTAGCATCATATTCTGCTGTTTATATCACCTTCAGTAACTCTATGCATACAATCAGCTGTCCAGTTATAGCTGGCTAATGTGAGAATAGCTGCAAAACAAAAGCATCATTAAAATTCTCTTCTCCTAGCTTTAAGTGTCACTACAAATGTGAATTTAACAGCACTTAAAGTCTGAGTCCCTGATTCTTGAAATCTCCACAGGTAACATAAACATGAACAGGAGTTTTTGCCATTGAAAAGAAAAGAACACAGGCCGTAAAATGGAGTACCTTGGATTACTTCAAATTATCTACCTGCCATTTTATTAATTAAAAAAATCTGACAATGGCCATAGTAGTGTCCAGTCAAACCACCCAAACACTATGGAATTACACATTTTTCTAGAGACAGGACCAAACTTCTGTTTTATAACACATCAATAATTAATGTGTAGACTTTCATGAGTCTGAAGACGTAATCACCTATTCATACATTGTTTAGACCTCAGGGATAAGAAGGTTGTAAAGAGGCATTCTATATTCTAACACTTTAATCTTCCCAGATTCAGATATTTTAGACAGCTATTTAGAGTAAGCTGTTTTGAGCCTAGAACAATTGATAGTTGCCTTTATGATCTCCTGGAGCAAGTCTTGAAGATAAACATTTTTCATGATAAGTGGAGGCATTCATGAGTCCAAACATCCCTCATTTCTCTCAGTAGGCTTCTCTTCATGTCATAATTTTGAAACCAAATACTTTCCTTACATAGCACTATGCAGTTCTATAATGTGAAACTTAGACTCAAAATTTTGAAGTTTTTTCCTCTTACATTTTAATGACTGTTTAATATGTACTTGTAGGTGCAAAAATGCTGTTAGTGAGGATTTTTTGTTATTTTCTAAGTCCGTGAGAGACACTTCTCTCACGCAGAAGAGGTAGCAGGGAATGTAAACAACCAAGCCACCTGCAACCTTGGAAAGTCTTGTTTATGGTATAGTAGAAAATATTTTGATAATAGATGTTTTAGGATTTTGGCCAATCACCCCCAAGGGGTGGCTGGTCCTTTGTCCAATTAGACTATGAAGAAAAAAGTCTATAAAAGAGTTTGTAAAATAATTAAATAAATCAATCTTGCTGCACAATTCCTGCCTGCTGGATCTTCTCCTCCTCCTCCTCCTTATGGCTGCGGGACACGGTGATATACCCTAGGGCCTAGGCCTGCGGTAATACGTACTCACATTTCCCTTAAAAAAGGCTGAACTTAGAAAGCCTAAATATTATGATAAACTACTAGCATTTCACTTCATTTAAAATGTAGAATTAAGTTCTGTGGGAACAAAATTTCACATTAACCACTGACAGCTATAAATATGCAGAAAGTTTGCCAAAATCATACCAAAGACCATTAATTAGAAACTGAATAGATTTAATCTGGTGAAGTCTTTGTTTCTACAGATTTACAAAGTTTGTGTTTGAATATTAAACAGTACAATTCCTGATAAAGAACATGCACATCTGATCTTCGTCTGAGAAACAGAAAATATTTCTGAATTAATACCAAGGCTTTTATTCAGTAATGCATTTAATAAAAATTTAACATATAAAGTGCTCAAGTGCTGAGGAGTTTGAATTATATGTTTACACATCTTGTCCAAAAAGGATTAATTTATGTAAGCAGCCATTGTTAAATATTTTATTGTTGGCCCTAGTTTTCCAGAAATTATATATAACAGATCACCTGGTATACAGGCTTTTTTCTCACTTGCCTATAAATTAACAGCACTAAAGGCTGTCTCAGGATATTGAATACAGTGCAAGAGTGCATTTGGATCATGAGCCATTGCAGTATGAAAGTAGCAAATTAGAACTATGTCACTGTAATAATAAAGTAATAAATGAAAAATGCACAAGGTTTCCCTCACTGACTGGAAGTCTTCCTTCTTTTCTTCTAAATTTTTTAATTGCCCTTTTTTTAATTATCTCTTTATAGCCTTTAGGGCTTTTCCCACCATCAAAAATTAAAATATACCATTATTTATAGCATGGAAGGGGAAGAAAATGTGACAGCAACTCCTGGACATACTAATGTATTTTTCGGTTTTTGTTTGTGCCTTTACAGGCCATTCCCTAAAATCAAATTTAGCCACATGAGTTAATGCCTCACTAATACGAGGAATATCTTTTTCTACATCACTAAGGTGCTTTCACTTTGTGAATTGTCTGGTCTACAGAGAACTCTTTTGAGGATCCCTTTTTACTCTGTTAATAGGCAGTAAAGAATCACTTAAATATGAATTAAAAATAAAGCTAGTAAATCTACTCAAAAGAATCAAAAGGTTTTCTTTAAAAATTAAAAAAATAAAATTGATAGGAAGGTGACTGGCCTGAGTGGATCATCCATCTATTAACATCTGGATAATACCCCAAATGGGTCCACAAATTGATTTGCCAGAAATGACTTCCCAAAGTAATCTGATGGAATTCAAAGAGGGAAAATTAAAATGAATGAAGGAAGTGAACTATCTGTGTTTAATCTTCAGTTTCATCAGAAATCGATTAACTAGCTGACTTTGGGTCCAAAAGAATTAATTATACTCAGTCTCCGGTATAATTAACAACACTATGGCCATGTCCCAAAATATTCATTAAACAGTCAGGAACAATATGAAATTCAAATTAAAATTGGAAAAGAGATTAAATAGAAGTAGTCATCTCTAAAAAGAATCATACTACATCTGAGATGAAATCATTTAAGCAATACAAAATATGGAAATACATTTTGTGTTACATTCGATTATCATTAATTCCAGCACTGCAAGCTGGCAGCTATTTTAGGCTCATTACAAAGGCTAAAATGGGCTGGAATTTTAATAGAAATCAATCCTCCTTGGAATAATGGGAATATGATTCAAACTTACAGGAAGTTAAGTTCTAAAATTCAAGTTTTCTTTTTAATTCTAAGTTCAACTGAGGAAATTTGTATTCTGATGTACATCTACCATTAATTTGAAATACTAAGGAATATGTACATAGATGTGAATGCAAGGAGAGAGAAGAGGGAGGAGAAAAGATGTAGCTTAGATATACATTTCGGAATCCCTATTTCTCAAATTTCCCAAACCTAGTATCAGTATCTTGTGGAACTGAATAATGCTGCCATGTGCAATATGGAATTTACTTTCAGTTTTCTACATGTGATTTTTTTCACCCCCTGTAATTTTACCTTGCTATGTTTGGTACATTATTCTTCTGAATTTCAATACCCTTTACCCAGTAAAAGCCAGGCTTTTCTTGCTTTGGGTTTTCTCTTTTTAAATTCAAGTATTACAAATCCTCTCATTTTAACAATTTCTGTAGAAAGTAATTGCAGCAGAGCAAAAGTAACTTCATTTAAAGTAAGCTGTCTTGGGGGGTTATGCCTTAAACTAAAGGTTCTATAGAGGAAAATACTCATGACTAAATCAGCTAGAAACCAAAAAAACATGCATGTCATTAATTATCAAAATTAAATCTTCTATTATTTTATATTTTTTTTTAAATTTTTTTATCAAAGGCACAGAAAACACCTCCTTTTAATTATTGGTTGCTTATGCAGATCTCATTTTTGCTTATGATTGACACCTTTAATAAAGCTGTTTAATAAGACTGTATCAAGAAATTTTCATTTAGAGTAAAAAACTGTTGGATTATTTAATAGTTTGGTATAATGTCATCATTTTGCATGTCAGCTTTTCTCTTCTTCAGTCTTCTAGCTGTCTTGACTAAGGACTTCGCCACTGACAGAATTTTGACATTGCATGCAACTTTGATCTTTGGTTCTGTGGTGGGTTGATGCTGGCTGGACATCATATGCCCACCAAAGCTGCTCTATCATTCCCCACCTCAGCTAGACAGGGAGAGAAAATGTAATGAAAGGCTCATGGGTCGACATCAGGACAAGTAGAGGTCAGTCTACAATCAGACAAAACAGACCTGACTTGAGGAAAAATAATTTAATACATTACCAATCAAGTCAGAGTAGGATGAGAAATAGAACTGAATCTTTATAAACACCTTCCCCCATGCCTGCCTTCTTCCCAGGCTCAACTTCACTCCCGAATTCCTAACCTTCTTCCCTCCAGTAGTGCAGGGGGATGGGGAATGGGGTTTGCAGCCAGGTCACACATTGAAACTGCTGCTCCTTCCTCCTCAGTGGGAGGACTTGTTACACTCTTCCCCTGCCCCAGCATGGGGTCCCTCCCATGAAAGACAGTTTTTCAATAACTTTTCCAGCATAAGTCCTTCCCATGGGCTGCAGTTTTAAACAAACTGCTTCAGCATAGACCCTTTCAAGGAGTGCAGTCCTTCAGGAACCGACTGCTCAACCTAACAGGGCATTTCAACCAACTGAATGTTTGCCAGAAAAGCAATACAGCTGGCTGGATTGAAAAGAAGTCCAGGGGGCTCCTGGAGTGCATCAAAGGTAACTTTCTGGTCCAATTATTACACAAACTAACCAGAGAAGAAGCATTACCAGACCTGGTGCTCACTAGTTCACCTGAGCTCATTAAAGAGGTTTAGATTAGTGGCAGCCTGGGCTGTAGCGACTGTGCCCTGGTTGAGTTCATGATCTTGAGGAACAGGGACCTGGCAAACAATAAAGTCAGAATTCAGAACTTTAGGCCACTTTTCTTGGAGCACAGGAGCTCTTCATCTTGATGTTTAGAAAGTAAGACAAGGCAGGCCAGAACTTGATATGGCTCAGCAAGGATCTGCTTCTCACACAGAGGAGTATGAAGGAAATGCACAGCCAGTGGAAGTAAGGATATGTGACCCAGGAAAAGAACAGGAATAAAGTTTGAATGTGTAGGTATCGGATATGGAAAGCTAAAGTGCCATTGAAAAGGGACTTGTTAAGGGATGTGAAGAATAATAAGAAAGGAATCTCTAAATTCATAGGTCAGAAAGAAGCCCAAGGAACGTCCAAGTAGAATGAAAGAGTAAACCCACACGAGTGAGAAGGGAGAACTGGTAATTACAGATATGGAGAAGGCTGAGGTACTCATTGAGTTTTTCACCTCAGTCTTCTCTGGCAGTCAGGTTTCCCATGTCTCAAGTACCTGAACCTCTAGGTGGGAATTAGGGGAGCAAAGTTCCTTTCACTGTAAGCTAACAACAGGTTTGGGATCCCTTGATGAAAGTGAATAGTCACAAGTCATGGGATCTGATGAGATGCATCCCAGGGTTCTGAGGGAGCTGGCTGATGTTGCTCAGACAGTCTCCGATACATTTGAAAAGTCATGGCAGTCAGGCAAAGTCCCTGGTGACAGGAAAAAAAAACATCACTCTGAATTTTACAAAGGGCAGAAAAGAAGACCCAGGGAACTACAGATCAGTAAGCCTCACCTTTTTTCCTGGGAAGTTCATAGAGCAGATCCTCATAGAAAAAATGTTAAGGCTCACACAAGACAAGCAGGTCATCTGAGGCAGCCAGCATGGCTTCACTAAAGGCAAATTGTTCCTGACCAAACTGGTGGACTTCTATGATGGACTGACTGCAATGGTCCAAAAGGGAAAATTGACTGATGTCATCTACCTGGGTTTCTATAAGGCCTTTGACTCAGTCCCACATGACCCTAATGTGGAAAGAGCAGCAGAGACAATATGTGATACACAATCCCCATTTCTGTCCCTTGGTGTCACTGGGGGTGAGCAGGTAAAGGAATTGCAAGTGAAGCTGAGCCCTGGAAGAAGAGAAATGTGGAGGGAAGGTGTTTATTTCAGATTTTGCTCTATTTTTCATTACCTACTTCTGATTCGACTGGTAATATATTAAATTATTTTTCCCCAAGCTGAGTCTTTTTTACCCATGACTATAACTGATGAGTGATCTCTCCTGGTCTTTATCTCAACCGATGAGACTGTACTTATGTATTTTCTCTTCTTTTCCAGCTGAGGAGGGAAGGGATAGAACAACTTAGATAGGCACCTGATGTCCAGCCAGGGTCAACCCATCACAAGGCATCAGGAAATTACATCCAAAAGTCTGCTCTCAAATGAAAGTATTTTCTCCTATGCCATTGCAGTGGTTCTGTGCAAGGACTTTTCCATTCAAACCTAATGCATTATTCATTGCAACATTTGAGAAACATTCCATGATTAAAGATAGTGCCCGCAACACTAAATAAGACACACTTACTGGACCTCTGGAAATCTTTTAAAAATGCTTATTTTACAGAAATTTAATTAGATTGATTAGGATTATTGAGCTGTTCATGCGATATTCCCCTATAGGCCATTCTTTCTCATGAGTTTTCTACAATGATTAAACTGTAGTAGGACACTCAGCTGTAACTTTTAATGGTCACCCTTGCCAAGCAACTACTAGGAAGGGAAAGTGGAAGATATATCTTCTCAAAGCCCCACAAGCAGAGAAACACATTCTTTGAAACAAAGAGATGATTCAGAATAAAATAAAAGATGCACTGATTTTTGAAGTATTGGAATCTTCTGTGACAAATAAGTATGCTCTACAGAGGTTAATTAGTTATCCAGACTGTCCTTGGGGAATACTCATTTGAATATTGTAATGAATGCCACAAAACAAAAAAACCCAGATAAACAAAGAACTCATCCTTTCCTCATCATGTTTCTGCATTTAAGTAGCTTAAAAAATATTAGATTCAAAATCAAGTAAATACATGCTCAGAACCAGAGATCTAAAAATGTATCAAGAAATATTTCTGGGATGTCTCAAGACAATTTTAGACCACAGATTTTTTTAAATTATGTCTGGTTTGGGGTTTACAAAGACAGTTGTCTTACTCATTCAGCATTCAGTTGTGCTCAGGTCTATACAATTCTAAGAATATACAACTTTTCAGATATGATGTTCACTTTTGTGTAGTCTTTGTCTAACAATTATTTTCTAAGGGTGATCTAGGTATGCATGTGTTGTGTACAGAGCTATTAAATTGACATAACTACCAGATTATTAGTATGCTCCATTATTACTGGTCTGTGGGGAGAGATAAGATAGAATTGGGTTTTGAGGGCTGTGGGACGTGCCTGCAGAGGCACGTGGCAGCACAAAGGAGCACATGGCAGCACACAGAGGCTTGTCTCCACAGGACCCTGGGGGGAGGAGGTGTCACAGGGCAGACCCCTACGGAGAGGAGCCTGCACGGAGCTGACGGATGGGTGAACAGTGAGTGATCACCCCATAGAAGGACATTTAGAAAGTGTGTTACTGACGTGGCATCATGGGATAGTCACAGCCATGTAAGGAAATACTGTGCCTTGGAAAAGTGTATAAAACCAGCTCATTCCTTTGAATAAATGATTCAGATCCCCGGCCGGTCTGGGTCTGTGCCTCAATCGTTACACTGGTCCATATCAGAATTGGTTGCATGGCTTAGGCAGTAGCTCCTTCTAATTTCCAAAGGGCATCTTTTCAAGGGAAGTCTAAATGGTGAAAACCCTGGCCCCATTTAGTGCATTAGCAAAACTGACAAGGTGGTTTGTCAGTCTACACTTAGAATTCCTAAATTGGAAGCATCAACCATAGCACTGGAATTTTCTGCTTGTATAGTATAAAAAGCAAGAAATATGACTCTAGAATACTTACACAGAGATATATAGATTACAGTTAAATATTCTTAGCATATTCCTTTGTCTTGGTCTGAATAGATTTCCCTTTCTTTTTGTAAGCATATTTGAAAATTAACACAATACACATTCTCTCACTATCTAATTTTACTTTGATATTATTGAAAGAATTTAATAGAACGAAAGAGTTATTTTCATTACATTAGTGTTAATCATATGAAATAAATCTATCAATAGAATAAGAAAATTCACTGTTGTCTAATCAGCAACCTAAAGCAGGAAGGGAGAAATTTCACAGTATCTTACATCCTACTTATAGGTGCTTCAGCAGTGTACATCCCTTTTAATACATGGCAGTTAATGTGTGCCACTTAACCTTTTCCATTTCAGGCTTCTTACAACACTAGATAAAAGTAGTCAGATTTTCATACACCTGATTCCAGATGAAGAGAAAATCAAGACATCTCAGATTTTTACAGTGGGGCAGATAGTCCAATATGAGCCAGTATGGACTAGAAAATTCTTTTCTAACATTAGATGTAATATTTCCCAAATCCTATTTAACCACAGAATGACTGCATTGAAATGTTTTTAATACAACATAACCGAATTTTCTGTGGGTTGTCATTCTGATGTAACAGAGGACTTACAAGTGTAGTATGCAGCTCTGGGATCTGAAGTAATCACAGTAAAAATGCTTTCATCTTGAACAGAAAAGCAGAGCTGTGAAATACATTTGCAAATTTTTTTTCACCTCTAATATATCATTTGAATGGTCATGTTAAAATGTAAATTATCAGGTAGATTGAATTTAAAGAATAGTCAGCTTTGTACATTGCAAAGCATATATGACAATCAATAAGGAAGCACGTAGAAAATATTTTCATTGTACCAGCTTTTTGTCTTTTGAGGAGATTGGTGAATATTTGGTTAATTTATTTTATGTTTTTCTTTAATAATATATGTCTACATTTTAATAAATAGTATGTCCACAAGTTCATGTCAACAAGGCAGCATAACCTATAACTAAACTGGACACATTTGCTACAAGAAGAGATGGAAGCCCAGAAAAATTTCAAGCAGCCTAGATACCAGGAGCCTAGAGGAGTATTTCATGGTGCAATAGGTAGGCTGGTTATCTAATGCTAACCAAATTTTTAAAGCCATTTGTATAATTGTTGGACTTGCATGGACAAGTGTGAATGGGTTCGTTGAGGGGCTGTTTGTGTACTTCAGATGCTTTAAAATAGGGTTCTGTCTGGACCACATCCTCGTGTAGTTGGAAGAATTTGTAGGTAATGTCCCTGCTCTCCACAATAATTCTATGCTTTTTAATAATCTGTTTGTCTTAATGGGATCAAAAGGGAAAGACTGACAAGGAACCTATTAGTTATGGATTTGGAATTCTAAACAACCCTGGAAATAGCATACCTTCCTAGATCATCCCAGGTACACCAGTCTCACCAGAGTTAGCAAGACATTGACTTCTAGGTGTGATGTGTTATGTGTATTCTGACCCTGAAATCCTACTATGTTATTGTAATATGCAAAATACACATTGTTTAGTCCTACTTGGTGTGGGAGCTGGGGGCATTCCACAGCCTCAGATTTTCCCTTTATTAGTAGGCAATGGGCCCTCCATTTCAAAGGCAGTTTACCTTTTGACCACCAGGGACAAGTATAAAGGTATATAAAGGTATATTTGGTCATTTCCAAAGTTGGGGTTCACATAAATTGAATGATCTGTGGGTGTTGCAAAAAATCTTAGGCTCTGCTCTGCTGATACAGGGAGAGCCACACAATCCCCAGGTTTGTCTGATTCCAAAGATGTGTAAACCCCAAAATTAATTCCCATGCAGTGTTTTGTGGAATTATGACTTGCATTCCCTGAAGCTGGCTTCCTAGTTTTAGCGGTGGGCACACATAGCCTCATGTATAAAAAGGACAACATATATGTATCAAAGTACAGTTATTCCTAAATTCCTTCCTAAAATAAAACAACAAAACATAATGTTGTATAAATTACGTGAAGTGTTTCCTCTTCTTCCTTTTGGTTTTAGATTTCCACCTTTCAAAGGTCAGAATAGAAACTATTCAATCTTTTTACTCTTCACTGACCAGCAACTGCTCAATGGTTTGTTCAATTCAAATGACTCAACAACCTTTGTCTTAATCATGAATATGAGGTATTACACTACTTCTAGGTTGTTATGGTTTGCCATAAACAAAGATTTCTGGTATTCTTGCCATTGTTCTCTGTGATTGTCTTAAACCCATAAAGTAACAGTTCCTTCTGTAGTTTGATAGTAATTATCTCTACCTTACAGCTGGATTCTGATGTTTAAAAGACCATTGTATTCTTCCCATCACCCCATCCTGATAGTACTCAGCAGAGGAAAGTGCAACCTGTCCTTTTCAAGTTTCACTTGATCTACTCACTATCTTTTTAAAGTAACACAATAGCCTTTTGCCAAAAAATGGGAAAAAAAGACAAAGTTGTCATCTGTTGGATCCTGTGGCAATGAATTTCATATTTAATGAAACAATAATCCCTTCTGCTTGCTCTGAACTCATGATCTAACTTTACTAGATGTCTCTGAGTTTATTATGAGGAAAAGAGTGAAGTGATTGTTTCTTAATCATTTTCATTAAGCTTGTCAAGATTTTTGGATCTCTTTCACATCCCTCCTATAGTCATATAATCTCTATCGTATGGATCTTTATTATCTATGTTGTCCTTGTCTGTGCTTTGACATTAAGGGGAAGGATGTAAAAAGGAAGGAGTTCAGAACCACATTCATACTCAAGGTGTGAAGACACTGATTAAACACAGATGAAGGAGAAATTAATTACAATGGCTGATGATTAGGCAGACAGTATGAGAAGAAAATTTATGTGAGGAAAAACGTTAAGGAGAATTTATGTTGTGGACTTCCCAAGCACTAAACACTCTATCCTTAATGCTATGAAAATTCAAACACAGAAAAATTTGGAAAATTTCCAACATTTCTAAAATGAGAATACAGTTACTTAAGAAATCTTTTCTGCTTTTAAGACATCATCCCTAATCTTATTTAAATAGCTTAGTTTCTTACCTGGTGTTTGGCTTAACTCTTTTCTTCTTTCTGTCCTCTTCTTTTTATAAACTGAAAAAAACCCCAAAAACTAAATACAAAGATAGCATAACATTAAAAAAATCCTAAACTTTTAACTAGAAACATTCCAGAATTTGCACTTAGTATTTTAATGCTTTATATCAACATCTGGTTAATATAAGAAAGTTGACCTCAGGGATTAATTTTCCCCTCCAGGTTATATCTGAGATTAATTAAATGGTTAAATGCTTTCTTATATCCAGAATGATATACAGTTTTTTGAACCAGAGCAGAGCCATGTTCTATAAACTATAACCATGAGCTTGGTGATGTGAATTTTGTTATTCTACAGGGCTCAGGAACAAAATTTTTCATTCAATTGTTCTGCATCAACAAGATTTCAATAGAGCTCAGCATATTGTCACTCCCACTGCAATGCTTATGGCCAAACTTAGAAAAAACCATAACAGCTACTGAACTGAGGCCTTTCAAAAATCTGGCAAATAGTAACATCCTGAAAAGCTGAAAATTACAGCTGATGACTTTGCAGTTGCTTTATTTTAGATTTTTTTTTGTGTGATTAAATGAAAAATATTATTTTCTCCTATATTCTCTTTTTGTTTAGCAAAATATGTGCTTCTCATATTGCCCTTCTGTCTCTAAAAGGGAGTGATGATTAGGAGCATACACATGTATACATATTAATAATATCATCAAATCTAGAACTGCTTAGCCTATAAATTTAATTTAATAAAAGTTTTAATAAAAAAAGTTTTAATAAAGTTTAAATCTTCACATATATTGTGCGTAGAGCTGTTCATATACATTTTAAATGCTTCCAAGTGCTCCTTTCTGAAGAGTGTTTAGTATGTGGAATAAATTGCTCAGATTTCATATTTCTTTGATGGTTTAATTCTGGGATAAACAGACAGTGACAGACACTGATGCTTCTCTATCCACACTGGAGAAAAAACAAGAGGTATCAGTACCTGGGTTTATAGACTAAGCATGTGATACCTTTAGGAGATATTTTCACAATCAGAATTCCTCTATATCCTGTTTGTAGACATGAGATAATAATACCTCTGTATCCAACAGTATGATGCTGGGGAAGGGTATATTCAAGATGTCATGATGCTCAGATGCAGGTTAAATCACTGTGAGAGGTCTTCCATTTCAGGTGGACACATACTAGGTTTTTATATGTAGATATATATGGGTTTGATTATTTACACCTACATACAAAATAAATTAAATGTATCCAAGCTCAATACCAAGTATCAATGCCAACTGAATACAGAATGGCCCACATCTCTGCCAGCAAATTGTCTTGGGTTTCAATTTCAGGCAGCTGAAGGAATACAGACTAGCAGGAATGGTGCATGGACTGCTTCTTAGTATTATCTAAACACAAGCTATAAAGTGAAAACCTTTTGAAGAATTCAAAGATAGATAATTATACCGTTCTTATAATTTAAAGTTATCTAATAACAATATAATTGTTTAAATGTTAAAGGCTTCACTTGCAACTGAAATGTTCTCACATTACATATGTTCCTGATTTGATGCAAAGGAACAAGTGAAATGGCCTGATCTGGGAATACTTCATCTGAAGAAAGGAAGATTTACAGAAAGCTTGAAGCCATAATAGAAAAAGAGATGAGATCCTATCTATGTCTTGAATTCTCAACTGCCACTTAGAACATAAGCAAATTAAAATAATTTTAAAAAAATTATTATTCAGACATTGCTTTCATTTCACCTTCTTTCAGATGTAAAAATTAATTGATTGTCTTGTACTCCATTTTTGGCTCTTCAGAGATTTATACATGTTATGTAATATATATACCTTATTTCCAATGAGAGCATTTAGAATGCATAGCATTAAGGAAGGAGAAGTTAATATACATAAGGAAATTAAAGTTTAGCTAAAAAAATGAAATGTGAATTTACATTCCCATTATATTCATAGTACTTTTGTTATACATACTTTTCTTTCTTTTATACATACTCTTCTTTCTTTTCTTTCTTTTAAATTAAAAATAGGTTTTCAATTTTAAAAACCCACACAAAACAAACAAGACTTTTAATTTTCATTCTTCAGAATAAAAAAAAAATTAGTACTGTATATTTACAAAAAGTTGAAATAGAATTTTCCGATCACCACTATGGCTCAAACTTTTATTTCTCAGGATCATGCTGGGATGTTTCTATAGCTATTTTGGATACCTGCTTGTAGATGACCTAAATATCTGATCCTCCCATACTTCATAGTACTAATATAAATAATAATATTTTAAAAATATATCTTTTCAGAACTTTACACAACAAAAATGATACAATTGTCTTGTGGAGTACTAAAGATTTGTTCCTCTTTCAGGTACAATTTTTTCTAAAGAGGGAATGGTAAATCATTTAGTCTGATCAGCATATCACTGGCCAATAATTACTTCTAACTGTGTTTTGGTCACTTGTTTATTGATACAATTTTTAAAAATAGGTTTTTTAGGCATTTTTATTTCCTTAGAAAAGATTACGTCTCATTTTCCTGTTTGTCCCTTTTCACCACAGAGCAAACACAGCTGCAAGAATTGCAACCCCTTCTAATCTTCATAGTTAGCTACTTAGGCAGGTGCACAGAAAACACTTCTTGCAAGATCATTCCCTCCCCCATTTCCCATACTTTCATGTCCCACCATTCACTAAAGCTTTTTAGCCTGCTACAGATCACTGAACTTCAAATGATCAGGAAATGGCTTAAATCTTCAGATGTTTTAAACATGAAATATTCTTTTCTCATTAGAAAAAAAGACATTTTGAAACTTACCACAAAAACTTAGAGAATCCATAATCTCCTGGGTGTTTTTGTTTCCCTGAATAGTGGGAGATCAGACTCCAAATCCTCTTTTCAATATTTTTAAGCAAAAATGGAAATGAAGAATTCCAGCAGCAACCTCAAGAGAAAAACATATTTCATGACAGCCTGAAATAAGACAAAGAGCAGCTCTGGCTCTGTATTTTACCTTTCCTACTAGTCCCTGGCCCCTGCCCTTAAGTAATGGCAGACTGGTGATTTCTTTTCCCAATCACAAGTAGTTCTCACCAGCCTAATTTATTCAACACAGCTATTATCTTTATGGGGTATTTTGGGTTGTTTTTTTTTTAACATTTCCAGTGCAAATGCAGTACTCTGATACATGCTGGTCACTGGGGGCACTGATTTGCCCTCTTTTTATTGAATCTTTCTAAATATACACCAAAAAATATTTTATGTGAAACAGAACTCTGGAAATCTCACAGAAAATACTTTTGAAGATTCATCTCTCATGTCAATGGATGTTTCTCTAATAAATATATGCTGCTAGGACTTAAAAATTTTCCATCAGAAATATACTTCTAAAATTATAATTAGATTCTATTTTTTGTGTGGGTAAGAGAGTTCAGAATGTACCAACTATTTGAGCTAGACTTTTGTCATCTGTGTTTCTTCTAAATTGAAAAACAAACATGAATACATTTTGATTTTGATGAACCAAGCATTTATCTGTGCTGACAGCCACTGTTACATTCCATCCATAAACCAATGGAATTTACCTTATATAGGCTGAGACGTTAAATATAAATAGGAAAAAAATCAGAGTGTTCATAGCAGAAAGCTTGACTGATTGTTAAATACAGAGATTATCAGGCATCACCATGAAGGATTGGTTCCTATTTTGAAGTCTCAGGATCCATTTCCTTACATTTAATAGATTTATTCATTGTCATTTTGGAGCATCTTGCAAATGATTCCATCAACATGATTTTCATGCAGTTTTGATCAAAAAAAAAAGTGTATCAAGCCATGAAATTGCTGCTGACAAAGAAACTTCCATCATCTCATAACATATTATAATACAAGCTCAATATTTGATGAATAAAATAAGATTGAAGAAACAGCTGTGTTTGGAGATCGAGGTTTCTTTTCCCCTTTCTGCTTTTAAACTAAAATAGTGCAGAATTAAAACTTGGAATAAACTGTTTTTTTCTCTTCATTAACTCTAGTAATTCAAAGCAAATGAGTAAGGTACCACTGTGCTGAGCCAAATTTAAATCAAAGGCCTAAGATGTTTGGCAAGGTATCTCTAGGGAAAAAGAAGCTACTCTGATATGCTAATAATGTAATGAACTATTCACAAGACCTTTGTCACTCAGGACACTAACATTAACACTTGCTGAGCAAATTATTTTTAGCAATTGCAATTTCTTTTTACTTATTTTCCTTACTAAATTGGGGGGTTCATTATTGTGTTTTTTTTGGCAAGCAAAGATAAAATCTGCATTATCCCAAGTGGAATCCCTATTACTATAAATTGTTTACTAAGGCAAAAATTGAACTTGTGTTGCAGAAACACTAAGTAAAAGAAATATAACTCTTTTCTGAACCTTGTTTACTACTCCACAGCTTATCCAGTTATATTAAAACTGTATCAATAGATACTGGAAATAGCACAATTAAACTTGTCATTGTACTCTCCTATAACAGTACTGGTTATACATCATTGCATTTTTCTTCTATTAGTTATGATAAGTTTACAGATAAACTATTTTTCCCTGATTTGAGTCTCAATTCATTATGACAACTCCTAATGCAAAAGTCTGCTGAGATTGTGTATACTGACTGATCCATGAGAGTGCAAAAGTGGTAGGAAGGACAACTTACAAGTCACAGCATCATAAGAGGGAATTCCAGTAGGCAAACTACCAGCTTATCAACTAAGAATAATGACATTTCACATCTAAAATATGCCATGCTATGATCAGAGGAGGCAGAAGAAATGTCAGAAGAATCAGATGTGACTAGCACAGCTATTCCAGCAGGCTTCAGAACTGATGGAGTGACATTTGCAAGCAAAATTTATGTTGGGTATGCTTCTACTCCTAATCAGAGTCAAACTTGAGCCCAACTATAGTCTAGCTTAGGAACTTCGACACATCTGAGATATGAGCATAGCCAGATGATCCTTGTGAACAGATTGCAAACATAGCTTGGTAACTCTTGGGGTTTTTTTATTCCAGCCCTTATCTGTATGTATCAACTCATTATACTGAATCCCAGTTCAGCTCTGCTCAGAGCCAGAGTGCTAACACCAGCTTCTTTGTCGGAACTGCTGCTTAAACCAAATCTGAACATGGCCTCATGTTGTGCCCTGACACCAGACCTGTAATTAGGGGAATATTATCTTTTCAACCCTAAAATTGGCTTGCATCACAGTATTTCTCATAGTACAGATTTGCAATTATCCAGAGCTTCCTGACTTGTATAATCTTTAGCGTAATCAAGACTGACTAATGAATCATACGTGCAGTTCTCATTTTATTAAGATAAGATGTGATCATTAGCATATTCCTGAACCATTAAGGTTCTAATTGTCCCAGTCCAGAAAGGGAAAAATGAAAGCCTACATCCCCTAGATATAACAATAAAGATGGCTGTCATGTTAGCTTTATCTGGCTGTCATATCAGCATAAAGCAATCTAATTTCTAACACACTGACAGAAACCCAAAATTTTTTAAACTATTTTCAAAATACGCTTTTTGTACAAGCTCACCCATAGAAGATGTACAATAAAAGCATATTTTATTTGATAAGTATCTTCCAAGGAATAAAGAGATTTAATCTGTGAAACAGATAGCAGCTAACAAGCAAGCTGCAAGTGATGTCCATGTCAAATTAAAGTTTAGGGCTTGATGTGCTTCAGTGACCTCAGATCTGGGGAAGGAAGTTAACATACCTTGGGAAAAAGGATGTACCACTGATAATGGCAGAATTTATGGGCCACAGGGACATCTGGTAGGACTCCCAAGATAAGGAAGAAATTAATAAAACCAACTCAGCAACTGTGCTGAAATCAGCTCCAGGTGCGTAAAAGGTAATCCTGACAGGGGGATCTCTGACCGCTGAGCCACAGACCACCGACCCAAGAAACCCACTGACCCAAAAGAAGAGAGAAATTGAGCATGTGGACTAATTAGGATGAGAAGTGAGAGAATCATTAACCTACAGGAGATAGAACACTAATTAAGAAGAGAACTATGTAGCCAGTAGCCAATGAACACTAATCCCTTAGTTTGCTAAAATGTATAAATAGTTAAAAGCTTGATAATTCGTGTACATGATAAGTGAAGAGTTCCCCCATGTACCTCAGCATTGAATAAAGTAATGTTGGCTTTCTAACCTAACAAACTACTTGGGTAGTATATTTCCTGGGTTTTCAGTGGCAAACCTTGGGGAAGGAAGGAAGAGCTGCCAGCACACCAGGTTGGGCACTGCTAGCAGCCACCCCATCAGCATCAACACCTCTGCCTTCCTGGGGCAGACAGAGCTCACTCATATGGGACAGGCGGCCTGCACGCCTCTCCTCAGTATCTGGCATGGGTGTGGGCATGGATGTGATCTTACAGGGTCACAGGGAGTAGGATGTACAGGCAGAGCCACAGCACCACATATCCTGCAGGAGGGTCTGCAGGCCGGTGTCCAAGCTTTCCCCAGTGAGAATGTGCACATCTGTAACTCACACAGCCTGGGTCTGCATAGGAGGAGTGCACATAACTGTGCAGCATTATGTCTTTGAGGAATTAGTTATAAAAGTCTGCTTACAAATTTGTAGGCATTTATTAGCCTTTCAGAATGTCTGGTCTTGTGATTTATCCATTCTGCCACTGATACTGGTCCTGGATGTATCATTCAATATTTGCAAGTTAATTGCATGTCATTAGCAAACCAATAAACCCTTTCAGATATGATTTGGTTAAAACTATATGAACTGAGCAGCTTTGTGATAGCTGCTGTCTTCATTACCATAAGGCATTCTGAAATAATATCAGAAAATATTTTCTCTCTAAAATACTGGGGTGTTTCTGCTGGAGCATAGGAAATCCTCAAGGACAGAAATGAGGTTTGCAGCAAAATGACCTGTGGATATCTGGATAGATCTGTACACACAGTAAACAGCACAGTAATCACAGTGTCTTAATCAACCAGTACTTTACTCCTGAGGAGGGTGTTTATGAAACACTTTGTTAAAAAAATATCCCCACAAATATTCTGTGCCATCTTTCTTTCTGTTTCGACAGAACTGCTACTACTTAAGTAACATTAGTGACAAATGAATATGTAAAAGTATTTTAAATTGATTCCTTCTTGTTTGCAAGATTATCTATAATTTAGAGTGGGATCTCTGCAGTTATGGACTCCAGACTGCACCATCTAATGACCTGGCTGGTTTAGCATGCAATGTTTTTACGCTACGGGTTGGGTTTTAGTTTTGTTTTGCTTGTTTTTTAAATGGTAGCGGGAGAGAAACCCACTTACATTCATTGCAAACAAGGACCCTGGAGCTGTATCCTTTTCCCCCAGGAGGTAGTTGGCATTTTATTGCAACAAATAGCTAAAGATACCTTCTATAATATGCATGAATTACATATGGATTTGTATTTCATATTTTCTAAATCCAACTAGGCTTTAAAATTGCTTTACAGAAGTAATTTTCTTTTGGTTGTACCCAAAAAACCTCCTGATAACTTCCTTTGAGTGCTGAGGGCAGAGCAGGACACAGCTATGTTAAGTTAGTTATATTCAGAGTTACTGTTCCATGTAAGTAGAAATGTTCCACACAAAAAACCCCACAGCAACTGTAAAATAAAGGATTAGTCTACCATTAACTCTAAACCTGTTGTTTCCTTTTTCTTCATAATTCATGACTTCTTGTATTTTACTTCCTTTTGTACATTTTGTGCCATGGCAAGAAATTTAAAAATAAGACTTTTTCTAATAACCCAGAGAGAAAAGAAAAAAATATTACTTACTAGCCTTATAATAATCAGCGTCTCTCTTGGCATGATATTTCTTTAATCTTCTAGTAAGACAAGCAGAATTTTAAATAATTTAAACTGAAAGGATGTCATCTGGAAATCACTATAGGTAGAAAAAGAATCCTTGGATCAAGTATTGGAGAAGTAAGATGACAGTTAATAGCTAAGTTAGTTTCTAATTGATTTCTTTCTAATAAAGATGGCTAAGACCAAAGATAATAAAACTAACACCATTTTATCATGCAATATGATGCATGATTAGTACCTTTGGCCAACCAGTGGAAATAATGGATTTTTCAGTAGCCAAAAAAAAAAAAATACTAAATGCTTTTTTAAATCAGATAGCTTTTTTTCACCTACAAAAAAAAAAAAAAAAAAAAAAAAAAGAGAGAAAAAATATACAAAATCAGAAATCCAAAATTTAAGGCAGAAGTTAATTAAAAATATATATTTTAAAGTAAAATGGTAATAATTGCTTTCTCTTTTGTTTCTTTTCAGACTTTAAATATGCTCAAATCTGGTACTTATAAACCTTTGCTGATTTTGAACTGCATTGTTTTTAGTATACCAAGTACCAAAAAAGTTCCATTCAACTCTGATTCTTTTTATTTGCATATTCTGTTATAGAAAAAAAAAAATAGAATCCATGAGAGTGGAGTCAATCAATTAGATTTTACCAATTAGGTAATTCAGAATGCTGAACAATTTTTAGCTAACCAAGTTGTAAAAGTTCATGCTGAAATAAAGTACTAAGAAAAAAACCAGCACTATTTTTAGTCATCTTTTATCCAACTTAACTTAGGAGGTGTTTTTTTAGGAAAAAGCCCTGTTTAACTGGACAGCATAAAAGCAGTTTCAAATGGTCAGAACTAAAAATCCACCAAAGCCAGCACCCTGTCTTCAGCAATCTCCACAAAGAGATACAGAAAGAAGATGCACTGTATGCAAGAAATGGAAGAGATAGATTACATTGTTCTTGAGAACTTGCCTATCTTCTAAGACTTGTAGTTCTGAAAATTCTTAAGCCAGTCATAATTTCTATGCAACCTTCAGTGGATTCTATTTAATAAATTCATTTCATCTTCTTTTGTCAGCACATGGCGTTTTAGCAGCCCCACTTTCTTTGGGCAAAGGATTAAAAAAAAGTGGCTACAGTTTCTTGCTTTGACAGATTGTGGTTACTAACACTGACAATGAAGTTACTAGCATTAAATTCAAATCAGATTAATATGATTTTTCAAAACCAAAAGGATTCAGAATATGGGTACAAATTGAAAGAGGTGAAATTTAGGCTCAATATTAGATAGAATTTGTTTACTGTGAGGATGGTGAGACAATAGAACACGTCACCCAGGGAGGCTGTGGATGTCCCAACCCTGGCAGTGTTCAAAGCCAGATTGGATGAGGCCTTGAGCAACCTGATCTAGTGGGAGGTATCCCTGCTCATGGCAGGGTGTATTGGGACTAGATGATCTTTAAAGTCCATTCCAACCTCTTAACTTTCCATAATTCTGTGATAATTCATATTCACTTAGACCCACTGATATATAAGCTATAATGGACAATCCTGTTGACTATGTTTATGTGACTTTGCTTTGCATTGTGTTGGTCTCTTGTACAATTTAACCCTACACAGTGTTTGTGTGGTCAGATTTTATCCTTGAATAACCCTACAAACTAGTAAAATGCAAATGGTGAATTAAGCACAACAAATTCTGTGATTTGCCCAAATCCTCATAGTAAGTGCTGATTACAATTAGTGATGAGTTTCCTGAGGCTTATCTAATGTTTTTGTTATTGGAATACTTTCTCTGTAAAAGGACAACAAAAACTTCCACTTTTTTTATTTATTCATTCCAGCTTTTTTTAGGATCCTGCTATGATGTAAAAAAAATCTGCTTTTTCTTCAACTTCTAATAGCTATTAGACTTTTGTTGTCCTCATAGGTTTTCTGGCTAAGATTAGGAAAGGTTGATGCCTTGGGAATGTTGTCTCTTCTTGCAGAGATACATTCACTCATGTCCTCCTAATTTGTCTTCATAAAAGTGTCTTCTCCAAGGCATCTTGTTCCCTTTCTTATTTTTTAATATTTTGCCCTTCCAAAGCATTCTAAAGAAGAGAGAATTAGTTCAACCTTTTACCAAAGTCCTCACAATCTTTATTTATATTTTTCAAGTCCTTTCTCCTCTTGCAGACAGACCTAGCACAACCCATTTGTCTCCTTTGACACTAATATTCTCTCAAATAAAAAACCCCCTTGGTTGCAGTATGAAAAACAAAAGTTACTTGCATGAATGAATAGGCTCCAAGAAACAATTTCACAGCTAAACAAGAAGTCATTTAACTAGGATTTCATGGCCTTCCTTTAACACAGCTCTCTTTTTAAATATCAGAGCTAAGTAAAAGGTACCAGTAGAGTTGGTCTCTTTCTGTCCCTTGCATGCATGTTTTGATGTCTGAGCTCCACTATAGCAGATATTTCTCAAGAGTGGAGTCCACTGAGGCAGCTGTTTCGATATATAGGCTTCCCTTACTCTGCTGTTCCTTTACACAGCACATGAAAATAAACACTGTCCTGCCCAGCTGCACAGGGACCTACAGGGCATGGCAGACTGCAGACACAGGTCTAGTAGCCCATTAGAATACATACCCTTCACTGTAATTTAGAACACGGGTCCACTTCCTAGGTGTAGCTGCCAGCCTGGGAGAAGGTGAGGAACTGTTTTGAAAGAGATACCTAAAATATTCATGATGGATGCTACCACCATGAGACATGGCTCAAAGAATGCAATGTACCTGGGAAAAAAAAACAGTTTTGTGGAATGGATTGAATCCCTGATCTTAGAGAAAGAAAGGTAAAAACGAGTCATTGTTTTCTCCTGTTGCCAAAAAAGATGTCAAGAAAAGATCTCTAAATATACAATAAAGAAAAAAAATTACAGATTTTCTATTTTCTTTTCTAAGCAGTTTCATAAGAACGCATTGTTTTAATAAATAATTTTAAAACTATGGGGCACAAAGGTAAACTCAGTTGAAGTGATCAGGGCACCAAAATTGACAGTGTCCAAGAAGTGTTTGGACAACACTCAGGCACATGATGTGATTCTTCGGGTTGTTCTGTGCAGGGCAAGGAGTTGGACTTTGATGATCCATGTGGTTCCCTTCCAATTCGGCATAGTCTATGATTCTGTGACTTTCAATTATACAACCAGGTGTATATGGGAACTAAAATTTCTGAGTTTATGTACAATACACAGAGGTTTTCAAGACTCTTTAGGAAAGTCAAAATTTTTATGGGGCTTGAGAATCCTAAAGGTATTAACCTACTGAATTTGAGTATAGCATAACTATTTATGTGAGATGATTATATATTTCGTATCAGCATTGATTAAAGTCAGTGTCTTAATATATGCAGTTGCAAGCATCAATTTCTTGCCCTTCCACTTTCTGGGATCCAGTCATATTCTAAGAGGGTTTATGATCTTGTTCTTTCCTTTATGTGAAGACATGATAAGGGGGACAACTGAAGAGATTTTGTTCACCCACAATTTTTCAAAGACACATAGGAGTTAACTTGATGGTTTTCTTCATCAAAGGAATACATCACTATAGATTTATACAAAATCAGCTTGATTTAGAATAACTAAATTAAATTGATAGCTTTAAAATAGATTTTATCATAATGATTTTCCATTTTCAAAAAAATGCTATTTATCACTATTCATACTGGAGACTTTTGAGGTCAATATTAAGAAGCTGGAGGTAATCTAATTACAAATCATCTTGCATAGCCTTCTTTGCAAATTGGCAGCACTTTCCCTACTGTAAGGCCTGTTATTCTTTTATTGATTTAATGAAGTAACATGCTTTATTTATACAACCCACTTCCTGAAGAATGTGTGCTCATCTGTAATGGTAATTTGAGGTTAATAGAACCTGTATGTTAGTGTTGGTTCAACTCGGCCAATTGCTATTACTCTTTTGAGGTAATAATTTATTCAGAAAAGCAATATTCAGCTCTCCCACCTGAGGAGCTAAAGTACCTCTTCAGACACTGATCCAGGGAATTTTCAAATTCAGCCACCCTAATTCAGAGGGCAGAAAGAACAAATTAGAATTTGAAAGGCTGGAATTTCAATTTTTAGTAAGAATATAATTTAGGCTTTAAAAAAACCCCAGGGTGAAATTCATAAAAACTAGGGGTTGGGGGTTAGCTGGAACCAGGTAACATCAGGGAGTGAAAGGAGGTCCTACTACAGAGGACACAAACAGATGTGTGGCATATGATTGCAAAGACAGGAAAGGCAAAGCAAAGCTTGAGATGCCACTAGTAAAATATGAAAGATAACAAGAATTTTCTCTGCAAGTGCAATCAGTTAACAAGAGACTGAGGAAAGGATAACTCTGTTGCTCAACACAGGAAAAGAATGACAAAAGAATGATATCAGGAAATATAGTCTTTACTGCCTTTTCTGTTTCAGTCCTCAGGAACAGATCAGCTGAGACTAAATGACTGCTATAAAGTTTCAAGTGCTGAGGAAACAAAATATGCTTCCTTGTGAGCTTATTTTTTTAGATAAAATAGCTGAGTCAACAAATTACTTATCTTGGCTCTCCTAAAGATTACAATGGAGATGCATGACAATCTGATAAACATGAAACAGAGAAAATTACAACAGTGTGGGTGGTAGGAATAGATAATCCTAATTAGTAATTATCAATAACTTGTGGTTATAATGGAAGGATTTATTGATTGCTGTTCCACATGGCATAGAGGACGGATGAGAGTGTATACTATTGAATTTACTAAAAAAAAGAAGATCTGGGAGGGACTACAGGACAGGATCCAAGTTTTCAGTAAGCCCAAATTCGTGAAAGATTTGATTAAAAAAAAAACAAGTAAGGGAAATTTAAAGTGCTGTGCCTGTGCAGGAATAACTAACTACAGAAATACAAGAGGAGGATGGACAGCTAAGTGGAATAAGAATAATATTTTATAATGGATCACTAATTGAAGATGAGACAATAAATTCACATACTTACTAAAGAAGGCATGTACCATATTGGGATGTATTAATACCAATACAACCAACTGTGTTCAGTCTTGATCATTGTACTTCAGAAAATGTGTAAGTCAGTGTGAGAGAGTCTAGAAGAGAGCAGTAATGTTAATCACAAGGTTTAAGAATGGGATTGACCTAAGAAGAAACACTGAAATAATATGGTCTGGTTTGCCTTTCATTTAGACTCAGAATTACCTGGCAATTCTTTGAAGAATGTCCATTCAATCAAATTATGATAAATGGGCTTATATTGCAAGGTAGATGCCAGTTAGATTTTAAATATTTTTATGGCAAGGAGCCTGAAACACTTTTTACATCTCCCTTGTGGATTACTTTTTCATCAAGGTTTTGTTGTAGACTAGTTTTATTTCTTTTATTCTGGAAAAGAAACTTTATTTTTAAAATCCCTTCCAGATTATATTTAGCTTTAGTGTAGTCCTAGAAATGTAGCTTGTTATTGAGAAGCTGGAGTCAGCAACAAAGAAGAGAGGCTGGGAAGGCATAACTGCTTGTATCAGGCCAAGATATCTTATCTGGGAGGTTGCCACATGAAATGATGAGAGAAAAAAAAGCGGTGAAAATGTAAGAATTACAGTTTTAGTGAAAGTGGTATGCAACAATGAAACAGCATGGAGGGGTATAAGGAAAACAATCAACATAGTGGGTTTGCTACTCACAGTTCCTTGATCTTGGTACTACTGACATGCAATTATGCCATTGAAATACCAACCATAGTCAGACGATACAAGATTAAAATATTGAATTTATTGTTCACACAAATGACTGGCAAATGAAATGGAAGGATGTAAGTACACCAGCTTCACACTGTCATGCACAAACACAACATAGGCAGAAGAATAGAGCAAGAATAAATATGCTGTACAGCTTCATGTTAGTCCAAATGTCAGATTATCCTGAAAATTTTTACATCACAGTAGAAACTTGAATGTTCAACATTGGTGGTTTAGATTTGCATCAGACAAAATAGTATAAAGAAACTCTAACACTATTTTCAGACTCTGCCTATTAGACCCCAGTTTTGGGGATTTTTTACGTCTAAATGTCTAAGCATTTAAACAATTTAGAAAGGCATGAATTTTGGCTAAAAAATACAATGATACTTCTGTTAGGTTTCAACAAGAGTAGGGCTTGTGAGATCTTCAGAACAATACTCATTTCAACCTTACCTAAAAAGAGCTGGATTTTATTCATTACAGCTAGAGTACTGCTTGGAAGGAAATGTCATTTAATAAAAAAAATTGGTGGGGGTTTTTGTATGTCAGAAAAATGACTGTAGAACTGTATATGCAAGACCAGAAAATTATGTTTCATTCAGACATCATTCAATAGATGGTTTCACTTTTACCTCTCCCTTTCTTTATACTAAGGGCTGGACAGCTACATTGGATGCAAGTGCCTGAAGGATAATTCCAAGGGTGAACCTCAAATCACAGTGCAATTCTAACTGGGGTACATTTCTTTGCTGCTCTCAGGAATGTCTACGTTGTCAGATGTGCATTTAAGTGGAAAAATAGTCTTTTTCTCTTCAATCTTGATCTGTTGATCTCAATGGACTTTATTCTTAGGAAATATTTCTCATTTTTTAGAGTAGCACTGCACACAAAAAAGGCAATGGGAATGAAAGAAATTTGTTCCACTTACAGTCACCCAATTTCCTGAGATGCTATTCCACCTTGGGAAATTAATTTTCAAAATTTAAATGAGTGCCTGTAGTACAGGACACAGAACTGGAAGGTTAGTTTTGTGTTTCCCATAGCCTCATATTTTGAAAGTATTTGTAAAAAATTCTAGATATTTAAAAAAAAAAAAAGGTTTTATGTTGCAAGGCATAATATCAAACAGCTGGTTGGGAGAATAGTGCTCTTTATAAAATCAATCAAACAAACAAACAAACAATGTGTCAGAAAGTACTGACCCATGGCTCTTCTTCCTCTGAAGAATAGATCAGTTTTGTCTTAAAAATGGAAAATTAGAAAATTTCAAACCCTTATTTCCTTCTCAGAATCTTTTTATTTCATGTATGTCTAATAAACTTAGCCAGTATAAAGAGAAGAGTCATAAATGTATTGTATTGGAATTTCCTTGTATGTGGGGGTTTAGCCTCTGCTCCTGGACCTGATTAAAGTGGCTGTGATATTTTTGTCTTTGACTTGGATGATACATCTCACCCTGCCAAATTCCCTTTTTGGAAATGAAGTTCCTGTTGCAATTGCATTTTCTTTTACATTCATCAGTAAAGATAATTGCAGCTTCTGTTACTAAATCAGTCACTAAAGCTGTCCTTATTCAGCTTCTTGGAGTTGAGAAAACATTATTTGTTATTAACTCTATCTTGAACCCTTCTATCTTATCCTCCACTATGGGCAAACTAAAGCAGCTTATATCATGGAACATTTTATGAGTCATACAAGCCATTAAGTGAAAATATGGCCTTTTTGCTTTATAAATCTGTTCGAGCAAGCACGGTATCATGATTCATGGACAATATTTTCTGATTTTATGTGTGGAAAATATGCAGTATCCCAATATATCTGCCTATGTGATTAGTTTCTTTCTTCCTTGAGTTTCTCAGTTAGACTTGACTCATCACCTAGATTAAATTTAGGGGCTATTATATACTAAATAAATAAACTCCTATAAAAGCTTAGATATAAGTCCATGTCTTACATGTAAAATCTCTACTATTTTGTTATGATAGTTTGAGTACATTAATTTATCAATTTTAATTTTAATCTGCTCTTATTTAACATCTCTCGTTGAATATTTCTCACAAAATTGAATGCTAAAACCATAGGTATAGATTTTTCTAGTATAAGTCTGTGAAAAATATTGATACAGAGAACATCAGAAGAAATTTATTATTTGGGGGATAAACAGTGTATAATTATGGAGTCAATTAGGAACAAATGGCAAAAACTATCTCTACATATACAATATTGTATTTTGCTTATTTTGGAATTAGAGAAATTTGAATTCTCATCTGTTTATTTCTTAGCAAAGCTGTGAGGTGAGTGGTTTTCAGTTTTGGTAGGAAGAGGATTTGACTATTGCATTATGTATATGCATAGAAATCAAGGAAATTCCCCATCTCCAGTTCATGAAATGAATGTTAAATAAAAACTATTTGGAAGGCAAGAGAATTTCCTGCTCTGTGTAGACGTAGCATGAACATACTCAGCAAACCTTCCCTTCAGGTTAGTACATAATTTCTCCATCAAAATGTTCAAATATTGAGCCAGACATGTTTTGTTCCAGACATCTTTGTTTCAGTTAGTATTCAATGAAGCTTAAAAGAACTCTAAGAAAGACCATATGTCTAGATCTATTTGCTTGTTTACAAAAAAAAAAAAAAAAAAAGAAAGCCCCATGCTGACTTGCAACATGTCCTGCCTCAGGCTTTTGATTCCAGAGCCCTGTCCCCGCTCCTCATTTTGTTAGTGCTGTGTGGTTCTTCATATAAGCTAGGTCGTTCTGCTTATTTCTCAGTTTCACAGTTTGATCTTTGACAATTACTTGATCACAGCCTTCCTTTCCCTCCATCCATATCTTCATGGAAACAGAAAAAGAGTGAGTACAAAGGCACTGGAAAAGGACTCCTGCTTTTTGTCCTTGTTTTCCAGTGAAACCTTTTAACATCATAACATTGTGGAAGAAAATGAAATTCCATCCCTGGAAACCCAAAAATGACCAGAATATCTAAAAGCAGAGGATGCAAAAGAGAAGAGGGAAAGGGAAAAGGAAGGGGAAGAGGGAAGGGGAAAATGAAGTGGAAGAGGGAAGGGAAAAAGGAAGGGGAAGAGGAAGGGGAAGAGGAAGGGGAAGGGCTTCTGTTCCCTTTCCTCACTATTAAGATTCCTGCAGAAATGAAGATATTAGTAACATTTGCATGTTTATTTTTTGTGCCTCAAAGTCTGATCACAGAGGGGACTCCCTGGACAGCAGATATTACACATGCACCTATTTAATTTCCAGGTATAAAATGAGAGGTAAAAGAAGGTGAATATTTTAAATAGGAAAGCATGAGATTACTACGTCTGCAGAAAATTTGTTACTAGACAGTTGTTTTGACTTCCCAGGCAAAAGAGGAGAAGCTTACTATCCACAGGTATACAATATAGCAAATCTCTTCCTTCCAGGATCCAGGAATCATCCTGGTTCACTATCAACACATCAAAAATACTGTTCAAACCACCGTGAGAAACTAGATATAAAGTCATTGCCCTTTAGAGAAATCTGAAGGGATGTTAATTCACTGGAACAATCTAATTGCTTTAAAAAGATGTAGTACTGTGGGAAAGTATTAAAACTCTCTTAGAAAGGATACCACATAGAGTACATTCCTTCCAATTAGCACTAGACTAGCCCAAAGCACAGCAGAAGTCAGTCTAAGAAGGTGAGGAAATAAAAATAACAGCAGTAAGGAAGAAAGACACAAAAACACCCAAAGAAACTAAGAGGTTAAAATGCAAGACAAGTTAAAAAAACCAAAACCACCATCACCAAAACCCCAAACCAACAACACCCCACAAAAAAATCCCAGAGAAAACCACAACACAAATAAAAAATTAAGATTTGTTTCATCCTGCCAACAACAGCAGCAAAAGATTTTTTTTTTTAATGAAAATGAGAGAAAGTCCAGCAATACTTAGTACCTTAATACAAAGAAAGGAACCATAAATGAAAGGGCAACTCCTGGGTTCTGATATAATCTGAAAGTTTGCAATGTGGTATCATGCTCTAGGAAATTCTGTAATATAACCACCAAATATTAATCTGAAATTTAGTTTAAAAACCTTTGTTGAACATCCATACTACCACGTTCGTGGTATTTTCAATAAATTTCTGAATATTCTGCCAAGTTTCTGTGGTTTCTTGGATTATGACACTGAGCAGTTCAACCCATTACCATGTGCTTCAATTTTTGCATTTCAGACATGGCAGTCTCTCCTCTTTCTTGAGGAACGGGTTAACTGCTTTTGGGTGCAATATTATAATAAATAAAAGTAGCACTTAACCAGTAACCCATTTTAGAAAGGTATTATCCCTCCAACAGAATGGGCTTCCGACAGAAAGGTATGGATTAGAAAGGCTCATTCAGCAAACAGAAGACCGAATATTTAAAAAACATATGAGAAAACATCTCCTTGTCTCTCTCTGTCTCATCTTATGTAGATTTTCTTTTTATGTGCTTTGATTTTCTCTTCTGCAGTTGCTGAAGTACAGTTCTGTAGAGCTGTAGGGTTGCTAAGGAAACTTCCCAGTCTGACCATTCAGGAGACTCTGTCAGTCACACTCCCAAGGCCAGAGAATTTCGCTGCTGGGACTGAAATTCTTCACGGTGGGCAGCTCCAGTGCCCCCCTTGACTCCCCACACACCTCACTCTCACACAGTCAGGCCAGGTTTCATTACCAGATTGACCCCATATTTCTCATGTCAAAATCTCAAATGTCTTGTTCCATGAAGCAATTTATTCCCAGTGCAGTAACACAGAAACAGCCACAGCTGGTGCCTCTGAGGAGGGACCCCCAGCAAAGAAACCATTGGGTTTTTCATAGCCTCACGTCTAATCACTCCCAAATCTCCTTCCTCTGAGTCTTCACTCCTGCTGTGTCCCTCAGTGTCCATTCACCTGGCTGGCACCACCCTCTTTGTGCCATTTGTTAACCAAAGGGTTGGCTGTTCACGGCCTCCTGTTGTTCTGGGCTCCCACCCAGAGAATCTGCATCTCAATCTGCAGTTTGGAAACTGAGCTCCCTGCTCCAGGTGTATTCCTCAACAGTGTTTTCTTGAATAAGAATTTCCCATGCTAGCCAACCCAAGGAATTGACTATTAGGATAAAGTTGAAATGTATATTATTGAAATTGAAATTTATATTATGCCAGAATGGCAATATTACTTCTTAAGAATAACTTCATTATGACACTTGAATCCCAAGCAAAAAAAATAGACAGGAAGATAGTTTCCTCATATTTTCAAACGTCTACACTGAAACAATTCCTGAAATCAAGTAGTAGCAAACTCAGGTGGCTAGAATATTAGTTTCCATGACCACCAAGGAAGGATGGTGACACCCAGGCCTGGACTACAAGAGAAAAACAAACAAAAAAACGATCAGGGTCGGTCCTGAGACTTTGGCCAGAAAGAAACATGTTACACAGAAGACAAGCCTCTTCTACAAGGCGAAGATATCAAGATACTCCATCAAAAACTGTTCATTGAAGGTGACTAGGTCCATGTCCCTAACATTTATAGAACAATAACCATTGAATTTTGCACAAAAATAATCCAAAATATCTTCAATACAGAAAGGAAAGATGTTAAATCAAAATCTGGATAGAAATGAGAGGGTTTTTTGAAAGGAAAGGGATAAGCATAATGTTTCACCAATTCAAGGATTACTGAAAATATGTTCCCCCCCTCTTGACTTAGGATGAGTTGAATTATGACAGCATTCCTCACATCTTTAGTCTGCTTTTTTTTAAGGAAGTCAGTCTATTAGAGCTCCAGTCAAAAACAATTTTCAGTGTTTTTGTTTTTCAGAATAAAATCAATGACTGTGAAAATTAACTTCCCCTTGTATCCTTTTCATATATTTAATTAAACTCCTTGAAAGACCTGATCTAAAGCTGATTGCTTTTAACCACATTTTAAGACATAACTTTTAAAAGTATCTTTCTTAAGTTATATGTATTTTAAAAGAAGATAAATAAAGCTGTTATAACAAAACACAGCAACACAACTTTTTTCCAACATAGTCAATGATTTTGGTGATTTTTTTTTTTTTTTTTACCAGCATGTAGCATTATTTTATAACAAAAATGCAAAAGAAAGTAAAAAAGGTGGTGGAGAAAGGTAAGGTAATCAGGGGGAATGAATTTTTGGTTTTGTTTCAGATTCCATTTAAAACATTGGCTTTTTCTGTCCTTCTAAGTTATTGGTCAGTAGAAGGATGTTGACAAGATTGCAAATGGGGACACTTGAACACTTGTATTTCACATATAAACAATGTTATACCTTTATTAATGTGAAGGTGCCTACTGGACCACCCCTGACAAATGAAGTGTAAAGAGACATCCTAATTTGCAATGAGTAGGGGGAATCCTTGGGGAGAGAAGGAAGAGATACAGCACACCAGGCTGGGCAGTGCCTGCCACGCTCCCAGTGGCATCACCACCTCCCCCTTCAACAGGCAGCGCCCTCTCCCATGGGATGGGTGCTGCAGGCAGCCAGAGCCCCACTCTTTGTAGGTGTTCCTTAATAATCTCTGGTCTTGTGCTTTATCTGTTGTACTCCTGGTATTGATTCTGCACACATACTTCACTGACTCTCAATCAATAAAGTGCCATTACTAAATCAATAAACTGTTTCAGTCCTGATTTTGTTTCAACTAAGTAAATGGAGCAGTTTATCTCCCAGAACACTTAGTTGTTTAGTTTTGATTTGCGTTTTTTCTATTATGTCCAGGAATTCCAATCAGAGGTACCATTTGGCTAGACATTAAAAAAAGTAGTGGAACAAACATTATCACTTTTCAAGTGTTTAAGAGTTTCAGGATTTCTTAAATTGCTGTGCAATTTCCAAAATACTTCTTTATTAACATTAATATGATCAACAGATGTAAAAACCAGAAAACTTCCTTCTCTATGCTCATTTGATTGTTATTCAGATCATTAACTATGCTTTATCTTATTTTCAGTTTTTCATCTGAGTTTATCAACATTTTAAGCATGTTAGAATTTCGTACGTATTTTTCACAATACTTTCTACATAAAATTTAAATTCTTTATTAACTTTATTGAAACTCAGTAAATACCTCAGAACCTAGCTTAACTTTAATGTTGCATTTATAACTTATATTGCATGCATTTCCTTATTTCTGCATTATCAATGATTATTCTAAGCTTTTTAATTGAGAAAGTAAGTTTAATCAAGAAACTAGCCTAGCCAAGTCTTGCTCACAAATGTTTAAGCTGCATGACTGCAGGTTCACTCTACAGAAGAATATTTTTGTTTAACAGAGTGGTAATGGGGGAAAACATATTTTTACTCATTTCCTTGGAGAACAAATTGTAGCCATGTCAAGGTATGCTATTGCTTAACATAATGCAATTTTCTATTTCTTTTTCTATCTATGTGTTTGCACTAAGAAGCCCTGATCAAGATCATTCCATTTTACTTGACATATTAAAAACACAGAGCTAACATAATGCCTACTTCCAGGAGTCTATCTAAGCAGTTCAGATCTAAGCAGTCAACGTCTTTAAGAAACAAACATTTAAATCTATTATTCTGAATCATAATGCAGAATTATATCATCTTACCACACATTCATTATTTTATTATCAGTGGATATGCCTTGAACTCCTTTCATCCCAAATCAAGTAAATTAAAACTAAGAAAATTTAATTATATGCAATAATGGTCAAACACTGTATTATTTATAATTCAATTATTGCTTCAAAGGCTTGAATTACAGGCATTCATCCACTAATCTGGACATCTTTCCTATAAATTACACATCACAGCATGCAACAGTTGATCTTAAATACATGTGTCTTTTCTTACACCTTCCTGTCTTGATTTTATGCCCATGAAATTGTAGTGCTGGCACTGCGACACTACCTCCTAGAAAATTATAACACCTGTCCTCCAGGTTACAAACACTGAAGAGCAATGATGTGAGAAGCAACCCTACACTCGGTTTCTTAACATTTGGTTAATTCTTAGTCCTTTTGTTCATATGTGTTTCTATGAACTACAATCAAAAAAACCCCACATTTTTTATCAGCTTCCTCTCTATCTTTGATTTTATAAGTATTTGTTATACTTGTTATGCTTCAAAACAAGAACAAGAATACTCAGGTAGCAAAGCCAGACTTTCCTCCGTGACTGTGGAAGTTATATAAAGTACTTGCCATAGTAACACCACAGCTTCACATCCCACCACACCCCCAGTCCCAGCCCCAGATTTTCACATCCGTTTCACTGTGCCCTCAAAAATACACATAGTTGCATAATAAAAATTATATGGATTCAGTATTCTTGTTTTGTGGTTGCTCTGATAAAACTATTTTCAGACTAGGACCCTCATTCTGAAGTTATCAGGATGGGGTTGACCACGCATTTTTTCCCAAACCTTCAAATTCAGGAGAAGGGGAAAAAGATTATTATTACCTTATCTCCTCCACAGTGAATGTAGAGTTTTGTTGGTGTAATCTAATCATGCTGCCCTGGAAATCAAGACTTAGACTTGACAGATGTTTCATGATCTGTTTTTTCACAGTTGAAGCAATAACATATTTAAAAAATCAATTAAATCTCAATACTAACCACAGCCCCATCAACCACAGTCATAAACAAAGATGTGGAAAAAAAAAATCCTCCAGAAATACAAAAGAAAATATCATAATAATAAAACAATCCATGGAATCTTGTTTTTCACAGTCATTCTAATAATATCTATTAAAAATTGCCTGAAAAAAATACCACAAATGTATAAACTCTCATTCTTTGAGAAATAAAATAAATCTCCAAACCAGTGTTTCTCAGAATATGAACTGTACCTCTTGAATGTACGGGAAGAACTTTGTTAACGTACAAGGTGAGGAAGAGTTTATGTGCGTGAGTGCTGGGTGACACACAGAAAACTTTCAAGGCCAAAACTCTTCCTGCCTCTGCTGAACATAAGTGTTGAATTATTCACTTACATATTGGCAAAATCTACCTAATATTCTGTATGGGGTGGAGCTGCCTGGGTGATGGCTGTGCCATCTGTGAGGAGAGTCTTGGGCTGCCCCACCCTGGGCACAGCTGTTTCCAGAAGTCTCCAACCCACCCACCATAGGGCGCAACTGAGCCACGCAGCCAAGGGGGTGACACCTCTGGGAAGGGGTATTTAAGAAAGGTCAACATGCCACACAGGACAGCACAGAGTGACAAAGAAAAAAAATTACTCTGAGAAACACCCCTGCAGATATCCAGGCCAGAATAGAACAAGAGGTTACCTTGCTGAGCACAGTGCAGGCAACCTGTCCACCAGCAGCCCATGTAGGATGTGGTGGATCAGAGAACCATCTGTAGCCTGTGGAGGACTCCATTTGGCAGCAAGTGGACATATCCTAAGGGAAGCTGCAGCCTGTGGAGGTCACACACAGCAGGCTCCTGACAGAGCCTGTGGCCTGTGGACACAATCCACTCTGAAGCAGTTTGTGAAGGTCTATACCCCATGGGAGGGACACCTTGCTGAAGCAGGGGAAGACGGTGAGGAGGAGGAACAAGTGGCAGGGAGAAGCTGCTCTGGACTGACCAGGACCTCCATTCCCCTTACTTCTGCACTACTCAAGGACTAGAGGAGACACAGGACTCAGAAATTGAGGAGTGAGGTTGAGCCTTGGAAGAAAGGAGATGGGGGGAAGCATTTCACGTGTTGACATTGTTTCTCACAACCCAAATATGTTTTTAATTAACAATAAACTATGTTGACAGTCTTCTCCAAATCAAGTCTGCTTTTTCTGTGATGGTGATTGGTAAGTGGTATCACTGTCTATATTGATACCTGCAAGTTTTCTGTATTACTGTCCACTCTGTCCTGTTGAGGAGAGAGTGAGTGAGCACCTGGGTGGAAATTTGGCAGTGAGCCATCCTTAACCAAACACATATTCTTATGTCTTTTGTCCAGACAAGGAAACAAAATACACTCCCACACCTATGTTCTATGTAGATAGGGAAGCAGAAGCTGTCCTTTCACACAGATCATCCAAGAATATGAAGAGAGATCTCAGTAAATTTCATCTTGCATTCAGCAGAAAAAACCCAGTTGTTATATTTTTCATTTTAAATGTTTTAATTGATAAACATTGGATTTTATCTCTGTTATCTAATCTATTAAAACTGTATATATTTTGTCTAATGTGCACAGGCCATATATATACTTGATGGGATACAGAGCATCTTATGTATGAGTCTTATTCACACGTGAACTTTACAAGACAGAAGAAAGAAAATAGCAACATAAGAAGATTGAGGAGGGAGCATGGGTCTAGTTTAAGAGATGAAAACAAGCAGTTTGACTGTGCCTTCATGAACAAACAGCGGATTCAGAAGCTCAGAAAGAGCTGAAAACTTTTCTACTGCACCATGGATATCTCAGAACAACAGAAAATTTCCACCAATTTTCCTCAACAGAAAACATGAAGCAAATGGCTGTATGATTTTATTTACTTCACAATATTTAGTATAATATTCTGGACAATATACGTGATGAATAACATAATGGTTTCAAGTTAATGTTGCGAAACATTGTGAATCAGCTTCCAAGGTACTGAGGCAGAAGGTGTATTTCTGTTAACAGCAGAAATGGGTATTAACTGAAGATGAATAAAGGGAAGGATTCATTTGAAACCAAAATGATAAACCAAAATCAATAGCAAAATGTATTCACATATTTTCCTCATTTTGTATTGATTATAAAATTTAAGCTCTTGCTGCTCAACACAAATTAACTTCCATTTAGAAATGTAAAATAAATACAGCAAGTAAGGGTATTGAAAAGAAAATTTTCAATGATAAGTGTGGCTCTTACATAGTTTTTTTCAAAAGAGTTTGTTAGACCAGCTGCACACTGGATTACAAAATCTGAAATGAAAGCTGAGCAAATCATACCCAGATATACAATAATATAGAAACTGAAAAAAACCTAAGAGACAGAGTAACTGCATATTGAAGGATACAGTTTGAATCCCTGGATGACACTGCAGATAAATACGTGCCCATGCAATGGATTTATCTCCTCTGTCTAAATCATCATAACTAATTTTTGTCAATTCGCTTTCTAGAAATGCTGATACAGAACATTTTCTAGACTTTTTCAGTCTTTCAGTTAACTGGTACTATTAAGTGTGGTTTAAATTTAAGAAGTATTTTTTTTGGTGATATTTGAGCCAGTGGCACTATAGAGATTTCACAGAACTCTAATAAAAGCACTGAACTGTATGAAGCACAGAACTGCTTTATAGATCACTTGCTTGGTGAAATATTTCTGGTTTTTAATTATTTTTAACGACACAGATTGTTAAAACAAATATGGGCTAAAATAAGGTGTCTAGAATGAAATCTAAGACTGTGATTCATATCATCTATGCTTTAATGGACAGGGAATAAATATCTAAGGTATTTATCCTGAGATACCTTTGCAGTAAATAGAAAGGAACACCAGCATGCATAAAGCCAGCTTTAAATGTCTTGTTCACACTTTATTGTTTACCCAACTTTTAGATGCCTAAGTTAGATGGGATAAAGCCTATCAAGAATGAGTTCAAAGAATATACTCTAAAAATTAGGAATTCAGAATAAGACAGAGCTTAAAATAATGCAAAATTAGGTGGGAAAGAATATTAAATATTAAACAAATGGTGCTAACAGTAAAAACCAGTCACTAGGAAGAAGTAATGTAAATAGACTGAATCAGTGATGGGATTACAATACAGAAATTCTTTCATCAAAAGGCAATAACATCATTCACGGTAGGATAATGATGCTCGAAACTGGAAATGAAACACTAATGGCCTGCATACGTAAACTTTGACCTCTCCTGCCACCCAAGCCAAGCTCATATTTATCTACTCTATTACCATGTGTATTCTGTGGTCAGAGAGACATTGCTTTGATATTGTACAGTGCAAAGTAAGCTTTCATCTGTTCTGTATAATCACAGAGTTCTCCCTAATGATGTATTTACATAAAACATATTTCTAGCCTAATTTCAATAGTGAAGTCAAGGAAAACTCTCAGAGAACCCATGCAAAACCTTAGAAGTTATTTTTGCTGATGATGGTAATGAATGTTTCATAATACAAATCTTGGATATTTTTGATTGTCTGGCTTTCCAAAATTGAAATGAATATGTATATGCATCTCTATTTCATGCTGTGCTGTTCTTAGCCTAATTGCATTTCTACTTTGACTTGACTTCTGTTTCTGAAGCACTTAATAAAAAAATGTGTATATATATGTATATATATGTACATTTTTCATACAAAAAGTTTTAGATAAACTGACTTTTAAGAGAAAAGTGTACTTGGTCCTTTGCTACTCGCAATTAAGAAAAATACCAATGAAAACAATCATACAAACCAACAAATGTTAATGGCCTGGGTCAAACAAAACATGAGCATTCAATCATGGGCATATATAAATATCAATATACAGTTGATTTTGCACAGATTTCTAAATTTTGCCATTTGTTTTAGAAGGATTAAATTATTTCATTTCCATAAAAATTTCATGAAAAAATATGAAATTTAGAGTTTGATAAGAAATCAGGAAGCAGCAGATCTGACTAGTGATAGAAATTAAAGAGAGAGAGGTATTATACATTTAGTAGTTCAGTAGTTCTAAAGAACTGTATTCCTTAAGAGAAGATAATGTACATAAAATTCAAGATTATTAATATTATCAAGTATTTATAGTTGCAAAGCTCTTTTGGAATGAAAGGCAAAACCTAAAATTTATTTTGTGCATTTCAATTTCAGAATGCACAAATTCTGCATAATTTTTTTGTACTTTGGAAATCACATAGTTTATACAAAAGAGTGAGGAATATCATTAGACCTTGAAAAAGTAAAAGAACAGGATGCTAGAAAGACAAGACCACAAAAGAGAATTAAAGAAAAAAGGAAAAAATCCATAAAACATTTTTAATGAATGTTGCTGTTTCTCTTACCCTGTTGTTAGAACATTTCAAAATGGAACAATTTCTTATTGATTTAGAGAAAAAAAAGCGAGTAACAAATTAGTTGTATTAAACAAATAAATTCTTTCAAGGATTTTTTATTTTAAAATAGTTTAAACTGTGTATCTTCTCAGTGAATGAAGTTAACTACATATATGCAATCACACAAATCCTATTGGAATTTGATTTTTTTTTTCCTCCTTAGTCTTCTAGAATCATGAGTTCAAAATAGACCATTTCAATTTCTGTGCAAAACTATCTGTTTTTAAATTATTTTCTGCAATACTTTACAGAATTAATTGTTTGCTTATAATTCAAAATATGAAGCAGCTTTAACTTTGTGTGAAATCCTGTGTGTGAAATCCTGAGTGCCATTTATAACTTCTTAAATTTGTAATTCCTGTAGACCATCAATAAACCAGACTCTATGCAATGGGTGTTCTTTGACTGTAAAATAGAAATTATTTAAAAACATTTCTCAATTCAGAGGAAAAATGCAATACTGCCGATGAAGCAAAGAGTTCTGTTTCTTTTTTACCTTCTTATTTTTCTTCTGATTTGAATGTCAAAGAAGTAGAAGTAGGTCATCTGGAAAAATTATAAAAATGTAAGTGTTGAGGATTGAGGTTTTCATCATTTCACTGAAAAAAAGGCAGAAGAATTTTAGGCATGAAGATGCAACAGACATTACTCTGTCCATCATAAAGCTCTAAAAGTGCATTGAAGCAAAAAATAAAAAGATAACGTGGTTAAAACAGAATGTGGTTTGCTGTAACTTCAGTACATATTTTAAATTAAGATTGTACAGTTGGTATTTTTTTTTGCCAGTGACACAAAGACTATTCATAAATATACACACACTTATATCCTGTATATCTAATATAAGGTGGTTTTGGTGTAGCATTTGAATAGATATATATCAAGTTTATGGTACAAAAATAACCCTCTTTACATTATCACACCAACTAAATATCAGATGTCAAGGTTCTACTGTTTCCTTATATAAATTACCAGGAAAAAGTTATTTTTGAGATGACTCACTATCTCATTTCTGAGATACATATAGGTAACACTGACACATCAAAACAGAGAGAGACAATAGAAGAAAAGCACTGTCACTTTTCTTTTAAGGAAGAATAAAATTCAAAATGCAAAATAATTTCATACTTAATTTAATAATGCAGTTTTCGTTTGAGACACAGAGTACAGCCAGTGGTGCTTATGATAACAGATTAAATCACTTTTCAGGTTTAGAGGGTAGTTAGCCTAGAGAAACAATCAATACTATTGGAATGAAAACATCTCTCTTATTACAAACATAACTCATTACTAATTATTTGATACATTATTTCACCTGCTGTGAAGCTCCCAGTGACCTCAGTAAGATAAGACTTTAGTGTCTATTTTCACAACTGTTTATAAAGCTTCCATTGCCTGTTACTCAGATTCATTTTGTATTATTTGAAATGGCCATAATTAACAATATTGACACATACATGGTAGCAAAAACTGTTGCATCAAACTTATTTCAAAGAACCAGCCCAAATAAATTATATTTGTTATCACTTGGCAACTATGCAAAAAATCCTTTTTCTCCATATGCATATTTGGTGATTCAAAACCATGAATTGTTAATTAGTAGATACAATTATATAACTAAACTGTTTCTTTAGCCACATCATTCAGTAATGATTCAAAATTAAGAACTATTTTAACCAACGCCGTTATTACTGAAGGATCTATAAAGCTCAGTCATGATCAGAACTCCTTAATATTACTTTTAATCACTTGCTCCTCTCACCTGTCCTTAGACATCTATAACTTAAGTATGCTAACAGCAACTTTCAAAGCAGCTCTTCCTTTTCTATTCCACCATGTCAGATATATTTAATTTGTTAGAACACATCATATTCTTCCTCTAGGAAGTAGTCCAAAAGCCCAGATGACCACAGCAGACTAGATATTTAGATGGTTAAATATCAGTGAATGAGTCCTACCTCAAAATACACTCTTTTCTCCAGAGAGTTTATATGTCAGCAAACCATATCAGTAAATTCCTAGTATAGAATGGCCCCAGTAGGCATTAGGCCTTGTTTTGATGGCAATACTATAGTAGTGACATATATTATAGTAGTCACAGCTAGGAGAAGTGATAACTTGAAAAAGTTCCCAGAGCTTCCCCTCCAAAGCTGTCTCCAAATCAGATGGGCACTGTGAGTGAGCGCAGGGAAAGGAGTCCTGTGCTACTGTAGTCTTTTCAGCCAGCTGCACCTGCACTGTTGGACTCTTGAAGAAAAGGACTTCACATATCCTCACCTTGCAGTAGCTGGTCAGCCAGGAACTTAGATAGTTGAAAACATTACTGTGCTTTATTTTTACCTCGAGCTCTAAATTTAGCCCCAAATGTTTTGGATCCAACAAACACTTAAGAGACATACATCGTTTGGCCTCATCTGATTTAAACATCTGGGATTCTTGTCTAAAGAAAACATTTGAATTCTTTGGTTGTGTTGAATAAAGTGTCTTCTATTTTAGGAGCTAAATTTGAAAAGCAGATTTTAATGTGCAGTTGCATAACATACAAATACATCGATACAGGAAATCCCTGTCTACTGATATGCACAAACAATGACGCTATACTACAGAGTTAATCTTTGAGTTGCTAAAACTTAGAGGAAACAGATTCAATTCACAAATCATTGCTGTAGCACTATACAATAAATAAACAAAAATTCATTTCATGGTATTTCAATTTTTATGGTATGGCACCATACAGACACAGTCTGTAGATTGCTATTACTTCTACTATAAAAATTGTAATATTACAGTAGTGACTGGTAGTGTGGATCTAGTTAAAGGTCTGCCAGTTTTTTCCATTATAAACCTCTATTTTAAAGGGCTTGGAACTCCACTATAAAATCTTCTTCAGATGAGCTTGTTGTAAACAGTTTACACACACAGAAACACAGACACAATGCACGTATCTATGATTTTCAAAGTTAAATCAAAAAAAAACCCAAATAAAAGTGCAACAAAAGAACAATGACCTGGATTCACTAGGAAACACATCTTGAAGCAACACTAAAAGCCTGGAAATATGTAGTTAAGCTCATGCTACAAAAATATTTAGAAAACCAGAATGTATTTCTTTTTGTCTCTGTAGGATAGTCAGAACAAGTTGGTAGTAACAGTACTGGTTGTCTTACAAACCTTTAGGGAGGCTCCAGTAGATCAAGATCATACCAAAATATTTCTCATCCATCTTTCACCTACTCCATTAGAAAAGGGAAGTTGTGTTGAGCTTTTCCACAGTATTTTTATGACCTGTCATAACTTTCTCAGTCTAGTCTTCCCACACTTGTTTCTCATGTACATACGTAATGAGACAGTGGAAAAAAGAAATAAGTGTTAAAACAATAGATTTAGCAGTAATGAGATCAGAAATCAAAATTCCTTAGGGAATTCTGAACCTATTTCTTAAAAAATGGAATTCTGAACACTACTCTGTTTAAACCATTTTGAAGCAGAAAACCTAAAGTTTTTTACTGAGTCAAAGAAAAGACAAAGTAATAATTTAATGTTCTTTCTGACACAAACTACTGTAAGAATAAAGCACTGCAAATATTTTTTTTCTAGCTGTAGTGTTAATATATTGTTGGATTTTGTAATACACAAGGACATGGAGGCTTTTATCCACTAAATTTCTTTAATTTATTGCAGATTGTCACAAATACTGCAAAAAAATTGCCACTAACAAGGATATTACCATAAATATCCTTCTGACTACCAAGTATACCTATGATTAATTATAGATATATAATATACATGCTATTACAAATTGCTTTCAGCAACCAATAATATATTATCAATAAGGAGTATGGCAGTGAACAGTCATAGAGCAACAACCAATAACAGCAACAACCAAGTAGGATCACATTATGACACGTTACTGTGAACTTACATTAGTGAAGCAAATTATCAACAATTAAAATGGTAGATATACTTACTATAGATATGGATATGGATATATAATAATGTATCAAGCGTATTCGATTTCAGAAGGGATCTATCCATCCTAGAGAATAAACCAATTCCAAAGAGGGACCCAACCATCCCAAAGGGGACAGGACAAAATGAACCAACCATGATCCATGCTGCTGAGTATAGAGTCAATCGGCATGTCCAGGTACAGTCCACAATCTCTTAGAATGTTTGTGTGAAGTTCACCCTTTTTATGTAAAAAATAGTATGGGCTGTATGGAAAATTGTCAGCGAGAAGGGCTCCATTTTGGATAAAAATCGAGTCCTTTTCATGTCATAGAGACATAAGGTGACATTATCATTTCAAGCAGTCAATACATGCTGTTAAGTTCTGTTTTTAATTTGGAGCATCCAAAAGCCAATTTTCTTTTTTACTTTACTATTCAACATTAACTATGTGCTTGTTTTTTCAAAGATACACAGGAAGGCCATTTAGAAATGGAGACTACTTCCTTATATTTGTATAGTTTCAATTTTTGCTTACCAACATATACTAATTCATTTCTAAGATTTTTATAAATATAAGGCTATGATTTGTTATTGATTTTAGCTTCATAATCAATGTCCTATCTTTTGTTGCACTAATTATATCACCATTGGTGGCAGTCATCTGCATTGCACAAACATAAAATACAAAGTTGAAAAAATTGCTCAATACTGTGAAATAAATCATGAAGCAGACACAGTGATTAATGAAGAAAAAATATTTGACTTTTTAAAGCCAGTGGCTGTATTTAATAAACTAAATATACTTGAAATCATATTCAAGATTTTATGAAAACACCACTGAAAAAGAAAATATTTTAAACATGAATGACAACAAACATCCTGGTAAGCAAACCCAGTACATAACATTTTAGCATAGACAATGCTCCTCTGGACATATGACAAAGACCTTGAGTCCTTCTTTGAGAGCCTGTCCTAACCAAGATTATTCTGAAGGACAAGAGAAAAAATGTTGATTTGGTTACAGAGGAATTTACTTCATAATCATACTCATAATTGTACTAGTAGTAATGGTGGGATTTTTCAACAAGTCTCTTTTTTCCTTTTCTCAATTTGAGGAACTGAGCAGTCATACATGAGGTGCATGTAATTTTATATTAAGAAATGCTATAACAGTCTCCCCTGCATCCACAAACTTTGGATGAAATTTGGAAATTGTGATCCTTCTCAGGTATTTCTCATGTGACTGGTTGGTTTGGGCTTTTTCATATAAATTGGGCAATATTAATGGGCATGGCTGTAGATTTCATTTGATGCAGGTGTGTGTTTGCACAGCGTATGTGCATAAAAATATCCACCTGTTCATTAACAGATGATTTAAATATGTTTTGATATTCATTTTCAGCTAAACAACATAATTGGAACACAGTATTGATACTGTGCCAAAGTGGTCTGAATGAAATACTGAACACATAATACGACTCTTGTTCTTCCCAACTGAGTCAATAGAGTTTATTCATAATCTAATGATAGCTTTGGCACCTGGGCAACTATTGAACAAGAATGGAGATGCAATTATGCCTGAGAGGAGTTCTTACAAGACAAGATTTTTGTCAAGACGATAGTTTTCTTACACAGCTGTGATTGGTACCATGCTTCAACCACTCTTCTGGAGCTGCACAGGAGTTTTTTTTCTTCATAATTTTTTTATGGTGGTGTTGGTTTTGGTTTTTCCAATCAGCTTTGTATATATATAAATGAATATCGTTTGCAAATGATACATCTTTTATTAACCATTAAATCCATTTCCACATATCATCTCTTAACATTATGATTGATAGCCATTGTCTATGGATTTATTTCACACATATTTCAGTGTTTCTCTTTATGGTTTTCAAGGGAAAAATTACCTTTTAGTTTGGATTTTTAACTTAAACTGAAAATAAGTATGCACCATTCAAATTCTTTACTACTCCTGCTAACTATGTACAGCTGTCACACTGGGTGGATGGCAGTCATGCATTGGTCTGTTTAAGCTAAAATGCCTCACTGTGAGGAGTTCCACTCATATTCACTTTTTCTAGCTTTTCTCTGAACTGGAGGACTGTAGAGAATTTGTAGGTTTTCAATCTGCAATTTGAGTGTCCATAAATTGTACTAAGATGTTTTTCTATTGGAAGATTTGTATAAATTGACTCCTGATGTTTGTGGCAGAGGAAGGACAGGTTCAAAGGTGATGACTCAAAAAAGTGTAAGAGAGAGCTAAAACATTTCTCTGCAATTTCCCTTAGCACAGGTCAGAAGAGTGAAAGAAAATTAAATACAGTTTTAACATATCATCATGTACATAAAGTAATTTTAATAGTAGCTTTGTCTTTCAACAGAAACTTCCTCTCAGCCACAAGATGATAATGTTCTAAGGAAAGGTCTACATTTAATTCTAATTACAAATTTTCCTCCCCCTTTAGAAGCTGTCACTTACATGTGTCTTACGGTGCCATTTCTCCTAACATTTTCCTCCTAAAGCCACTATTCAGCAACGACCTTAAAATGAATAAAAGACATTCTATAGTCAAACACAGCATTTGTACTTTACAGATAGGTATTCTGACCTGTTACTTAGACATCAAACAGCAATAGCCACTCAAAAAAAGCATATCAAACCGCTATCAGTTGTTGTGGTATCCTGTGGCTAGTGGCCAGAACTTGATATGTTGGATCACAAAACTGTATAGTGCATTTTGCCTGTTGCCCGTAATGAGCCTGGATATTTAATGAAGGGGAAAATGAGACCATATTGCTTCACAATTTGCAGTAAAATCCTGGAAATGTAATGGAAAGCCATTTTTTATTATCAAAATTGTTAATTGATTTTTCTGGAGAGAGAGAGAGGAACTTCAGCTTTTCGAACATATTGATAAAATATATCCAGGACCCAGTGAAGTGCCAGATGAGTCCAGTTTAGCCCTCAGTGATTCCTCTTTGGGATGGCAGATATCTGCATCTCATTTACAGGTATAATTTTTGTGCTCCTTGCCTCTTGTCCTGCCAGTGGCCATTACACAGAAGGGTCTGTTTCTGTCTTGCTTCTTCCTTCCAGTCAAGTATTTATGAAAATTGATAAGTTTCCCACTCAGCCTTCTATTCTTCAGGATAAAAAGCCCTCGCTCTTTTAGCTTCTCATCCTAGAAAGCTGACTTAATCACTGAATTACCAATTCTTTCTCTGTCTTTTGTTGTTGCTGACCAGTGATGTCAGGTAAATTAAGTCATAAGAAATTTCAAACTTCTGCTTCCTATTTCCACACTGGAAAGGACTCCATACTGTCCACTATACTGCAATCCCTCTGGACCATCAGTGTAGCTATATTACCTTTTGGATCCACTACTCATCTAGAAATTTTCTCAGTTCCTTTTGGGAATATAGCCTTTAATTAATAGCGTGATCTGTTTACAATGCAAGATGGGAATATATAGCAATAGTATGAGCTGTTCCACTGATGAAGATAAATGACCCTGATGGGTTTAATGACTTCCCAAGACTATACTTGTTTGAATGGATGCTAAATCCTGTGCCAGTTCCAATGGAGAAAGGATGTGATAAATACTATAGCTGAATTGTACATGCCATGTGTAATTTCTCTCTTATATTCTCATTGGGAGAAAACTATACACTAGTGTAACTGACATGTGGGATCTTTCTCTTTGGTTACAACATACATATCCCATATGTATTATTGTTTATGAAAAAGAAGATATGTCTTTTGCAACAGTCCTAAGGTGTCATGTTTCTAAATGGACTGCATTTCCTGCAGAAGTTAATTGCACAGATTCCATCCCCTCCTAGACAGTTCTTCCTCTACAAATTGTTTCACATTTTTCAATTAAAAATTCAAGTAGGGAAACTTTGTCATCTTCTCCTGTATTTGGTATCATCTGTGCAGAGACACACAGAGTTAATTAACTTTAAAGTTGCATTTAAGGAATATTTCTCAGGTATGTAGTCCATCATACCTCAAAGCTAAGAATCAAAATTAACCAAATACACATGCACTATTTCCTGTTCAGCAGAAGAGATTAACATTTTGAAGAAAGTCATTTTTGGAAAAATAAATTAATATTGTTATTTTGTTCGTGCTGAAAGTTAAAGAAAATGCCTCATGTATTATACTGCTTCTGTGTATATGTACCAGCTGTCTTAATGTTAAGGAGAATAGCCACAATGAAGGATGAAGAATGCCCAGAGAAATAGTAGGGAAAGACAAATGGCTTTTTTTTTTTTAATAACATTTTCTCAAGAAACTCTTGAAAGCAATTTAAAACAATGGACAAAAAGGTTATGATAAACGAAACCCAGAAGTATTCCAACATCTCAGTTATTCTGGTTTTCTGACATATTAAATGTTTTGTCTTCTAGTATGCCTAACCTCAACATTGCTTTATATTTGGAATTCAGAAACATTCCAAGCAGGCTATCCAATTAATGACATATATAAATTTCAGAAAGAAGGTAGATTAGAATACTCTATTAAATTCTTGAAAGTACTATTCCTGAAATCTTTTAAATAAATCTCATGTAAAATATATCCCACTATCAGAAATCCCAGTAAGATATACATTTCTTACACACATATGAAAAGGAAAAAAACCTCAAAAGCCATTAGATAGTCAACATAATGAAAAACACATTTCACTATGCACTATCTGCAGAAAGAGCAGAAGCAAAAAAATACCTGAAATGCGTAAGGATGTAAAATTATTTTTCACAAACCATTAAATTCTAGGAAAGGTCTCTGATGACCGGTGCCCAAAATGTTATTTTCAGCTCTTCCTTCTTGCTACTTTCAGGTAGCTGATTTATAAGAATAAAAATCTGGTTTATAAGACTAAAAAGATGACTGTTTTTCTTTAGCAGAACTAGTTTAGACATGTTTTCTTAGTATGGGGATTAATTTCTTAAGTGGGAATATTGTCTTCTATTTTACCTCTTTTGATTGTTAGTCATATTGAAGTCCATTAGGTGAATTTATTCCATGTGTATGATAATGCATGCTGTGAACATGAGTAACTTTATATGAGAACAAATTATGTATAATCACAATTTAAAATTTGCTCCAATTAAGAAAGACAGTGATCTTTTTTGGGGGAAAAAAAAAAAAAGTAAAGCAAGCTGATTTTCATAAAATCAATTTGAAATTAACAACCTGATAATTGTGGCATGACTGGCTGCGGATAAGCAAGCCATTAAAAAAATGGTGGGTGGTTCCATCATCCTTGTACATCTTTTTCCTTTGACGAGATTATAGATTTTGAATATTGCAAATTATTAGTCATTATTTAAGGTGTTATGTCATTTAGCAACATGCATGAACAATAACCAAAATTATAAGATAGTGCTGTGATCCAACTGTGCTGTGTGATGGACGTCACATTATTGAAATACATTGATCAACACAGACTTGAAAGACATTTTGAATTCTTACTTCACACTACAGAATTTGCTACACTGCAGATGGTTTAGTAGTAAATGTATCCAAAATTTCTGATCATTTAATTTACCACTGTTTCTGGGATTAGAACTCATTTTCGGGAAGGGAAGGGAAGGGAAGGGAAGGGAAGGGAAGGGAAGGGAAGGGAAGGGAAGGGAAGGGAAGGGAAGGGAAGGGAAGGGAAGGGAAGGGAAGGGAAGGGAAGGGAAGGGAAGGGAAGGGAAGGGAAGGGAAGGGAAGGGAAGGGAAGGGAAGGGAAGGGAAGTGGGAGAGCAATACAACTTACATATTACATTACTACAAACCTTATGCCAGGTTCAAAGTTTCTTGACCCAAAAAAATTCCCACAAAGCAGGTAATTTATGCAACATAAACTGAACCAAGTAAATCTTTTGCAATTAAGGATTTTGCTGTAGGTTCAAATAGATTTTGTTGTTGTCTTCTCAGAATGTAAAGAAGCCTGAAAAGAAATAAAGAAGCCTATATATCTCCTTAATATTATGAGTTTTTAGGTTCATATATTTCAGAAATTTACATATATACCCTTATCCACCCTTATCCATTAAGATATCCCGCTTAATAAGTCAGCATGATCTATGTATTAGTTTTAATTCTTCAGTGAGTGTCAGAACAACAAAAAAAAAACAAAAACAAAAAAAAAAAGAAAAAGAGAAAAGAAAGGACCACTGTTTGATATAAAAAAGGAGATAATTTGCATTCTTTAAATAACTGTTTTGAAGTTGTCTGAAGTAAATGCAGATACACATAATGGTGTCTTTCTAAAGAACTGTGTGATGTTCCTGAAAAATGATGAGATTATTTCTTCCTATCACAGAATCACTGTGATCAAGAAGATTAAAAGAAATAGATGATTAAAAGAAATACATACATACATACAGTTCAATGTTGATCTTGAAAAATTGTGACCTGCCAGCCAGCTACAGTGTTTCATATTCATAATAAGACAGTTAAAGGCAAATATGCCTTTCAAATATCTTTGGGAAACAACAGACTTAATCTATTGTACATGAAGGAGGAAAATCTCAGAAATTAAATATTTGCTCTTGAATTGATTGCTAACAACCACTACTTGTGTATGACTAGTGATTAACACCTTGAACTTCCCAGTTTTTCTCACTGTAAATTGATTTATCTTCCCAGTATTTAGTAACATCCTAAGTATGGATCAAAATCATCACCTTTGAGTGAATGTCAAAACTTAGAGCATGTACTCTGTACAATTATGATGCGTTTGCATTTTGAATTTACAATGATATCTATTAGTAAAAAAGCCACAACAAAAAACAAAACCCAACAAGTCTTTCAGTACATAAGAAGCATGAAAAACCCTTCTGTTTTGAAAAGTATGATCAATGTAATAAATCTAGAATGAGTTATAGGGATTAAACAAAATATTTGATTTCTTAATGTGCCTTTTGAGGGAAGACTAATCTAGGATTCTACAATACAGTCAATGCACTGCTTAAGAAGTGACAAGAATGGAAGGAGGGATGGTGAGCTCATAGCATCAATAAACATGTAAAAAAAAAGGAGGGGATGGTATCTGCTGGTTGTGGTTTCATTATGATGTTATTGAGGTATTCAGAGAAACACTAAATTGGTCACAAATTTGCCGAGTGGTTCATGTCTAGTTGTTCAAATACATCATGGGAACATCCTTCCCAGCTGATTTATAGTCTTCTGCAAGAATATCCTACACTAGTGGATCAGATAAAAACTTATACTAAATTAGACAAATTTAAAGAAAAAAAGTTAAAAGAAAAAGCTTAACACACCCCCAACCTAAAATAAAGTGCCTTGATCTTTAAGTTGAATAAAAATTTTCAGACTGCACTAACAACTTTGAAGTTTCTCTACAAAATTATTTCTTTTGAGCAAAACAGAGTTTCTTATTCCTTCTATGAGTTTGGCCATAATCTGAGAAACCACGCTCTGGTATTCTGTTGTCTGAACCTGTTCTCCAGACATATTATTTACTCATATCAGAAAATGACCTGATTTGATCAAGGCTTATTTCAATGCAAAGGGGAGTTCTATTCACACTAAGATTCTCCCATGCACTGAAGACTTATCTTTTTAAAAATCAGTTGGGACTCAATCAGAAGATATTTCTGTTTGACTGTGATATTTCTCCTGTTTGACTATGTAAAACCCTTCTGCTTACCACTTCTCCTGGTACTTTGTGTCCCTCCACACAGAACAACAGTATTTTGTGAGTGTTGCAAGTAAATTTTTTGTGCTAAAGATATAGATCACCTGAAAAGCAAGGTAAAGGAAGATAAAAAGTTTTCTGTGAAGTATGTAAATAAAATTCAATAAATTTAATTTTCTTTTGCAAATTTAATGAATTCAGGCTACCCTAAGTTTAGGTTACTGATGTATAAATTTCTCTTTCAATTACACTCTGTCTCTCATATGTCAGTAATTACATACTATCTCTTACAATTTTCACAAGAGTGAGAAAAGATACATAGCAGTCTGTTATACTTAGGATGCCCTCTGAAATTTAAAGTAAGACATCTTCAGATTTTATGAATAGATCAATTTCTGCCAATTTATCTTAATCTACTTCACCATAAATCAACAGAACTTGAGTGCCTAAAAATAAAATCTTGGCTGTAGAAATCTATGAGATAGTTTAGTATTCCATTTTCTCTGTGTAACATGTCAGTTTTGCCATCTCGGAGGAGAAAAATGAGTAATCTCTGGTGTATAGTTATTTTTAACTAACTATTCAAACAGACCTTTTAGCTAAACACCCAATTCTGCCCAATTTTCAGTTATTTATGCAGGTTGTATGGTCTGGGGCACAATAGTGTCACTGAACAGTCAGACCCCATTTGCCATCAATCTAGATTAAATTCTTCATTGCAATAATTGACCTTTTATTTCCATACAGACCAAATGAGTCTCTAAGGATCTCCACATTTATATCATCTTACAAGGGGAAATATTTTTAAAGCAACCAAACAATTTTTTTTTTCGTACTGATGTCCTATTTTGGTTGACTGGAAATTCAAGTTATATTGGGTGAAGATAGTGCATATAATAATTTATTGCCTAAATAACAATTGATAGAAAGTTGAAATTCCACAGCGGGTCATATGCCACTTAGTTCTGTACCCTTTTCTAAGCACAATCTATCATGTACCAATCACTACAGACCCCATCAAGGTACTTGTTTACTTTCTACAGTTATTCCTATAATTAACTTCTAAAAATATTTATTTTCTTTGTTCCTTAAACTAGAAAATATTATATGTTCCACAATGATTTTCTCTAATATAATAGTGTATGTCCTTGTCCTCATGTCTTCATTTATTTCAGTGAGAAAACTTTCAGTTTTTATTCTGGAGGCTTTCAATGACAATTGCAAAATAAGCTAGTAGAAAATTCATAGATTTGACACACATGTTTAAAGAAGAAATTTAGCTTATAGTGAAACAATATGAATACAGACAAATGTACAATAAGACAATCAGGAACATAAACACAATATTTTTTTTAATATAATATCGCAGGCGTGATGAACTTCCCAACTCGAGATCAAGACCCTTCTTTTGTGAAGAAAAAGAAGTGGAAATGAAAAACAGTGAATTTGGGAAATTTACCTATATTTTAGTGTAGCTGCAACTTGAATTGCCATAAGCTTATATGCAATTAAAAACAGGACTAAAAATAATCACACAAACAGGCAGAGCACAAGTCTGAAAATTTTAACTGAGAGCAATAGGTTCAAGTTTGCACTCCAAATCTGACAGCTTCTTGATTCTGTGCCTTTCTATTGCAGACCAGCACACTTAATACTGGGACAAGCCCATCACTCTCCAAAATATTTATGAGAAGAAAAAAGTGTGATAATATGAAACTGACACTGCTTAGGAATTGCTTTACCACATAGTTTTGGACCATGGCAGAAGACTTGCCATGCCACCTTGATGACAAGTGAAGAAAGTAGCAACTGAAAAGATGTCATCCCAGCAGCCTCAGCAGAAGAAAGAACGTGATAAGCTACGAAAGCAGCTGCTGTGTGAGAACTCAACCAGCACCGATCTCCAAAGTCAACAACAACCAGCCGCTTCATCACTTTAAATTTAACCATTTTGCAATGTTTTACCATTTTTCTGTTGTATAAAAATTATGCCCTTCCCTCTTTAGTTTAATAAGAAAGGGAGAGATGTGGCGGTCTATTTATCCACTGCTTTTCTTGTTCCCCCCTTTTCCTTGCCCCTAGCCCTGGCCACTCCCTCAGGTTCTCCCTATTGGTTCCTGTACTCCAACTCTGCCCGTCTACTGCCCCTGCCACCTGAGAAAATCCCTCTGCTCCCTGATCAAGAGGTCTCTCTGCCTCTGTGGATTGTCGAGAGAAGATGTAACATTAAAGATCCTCGGAAACCACCATGAGGGTCTCTTCTCTGCCTCCTTTGCTGTCACTGTGTTGCAGAGCCCAGCTAGCTGAAGCAGGAGCTCAGGGCTGTCCAAAAGGATTACGGGAGGGCGGAGTGGCCGCCCTGCCCTAAGCAGCCCAGCTGTGATCTCCAGGAAAGCTGCAGCTTGCTAAACCAAACCTAGCACTGCAACAGAAGACAGGCACCTTATTTCTGGTAATTTGCATTTTAACTGTAAATACGTTTACACTTTTAACAGGAGGAGGCCAAGCAACAAATAGCATTTGGAACTACACAGTGAAAGCAATGAGATCTCATCCTACCTCCGTCTCCTCTGGAATCTCCATCAAGAATTTGCTTGGAGAAGTTAGAAGTTTCAAGGGGACAACCCCAAACCACTGACATTTTAGTTGTTATTTGAATCGGGAAATAAGCATGTTTCTTATATATGACCTTTACAAATAAAACAAATATGCAATAAATATCACTGAATTTCTTGCATACGAATAAAGGCTTTAACAGATGTATCAGTTTATTGTCTGTGTCCCACTACGATTCAGTATCTGTTACACTACCCTGACTGTACTGTGACTCAACTTGTTCTTTAACTTCACATACACATCAGAGTTTAAATTGTATAGTGTAGATTAATGGTTGGGGTAGTAATGAAATGTTCTCAAATGTTTTTATCCAACAGAACTTTCTAATTCTGTTATTCTGAAATATAACATCAATAGCATCCTAAGGGTCCTGTGGTTTTTTTCCAGTTGCCTCTAGCTTTTTATGTCTCAGAAAACTAGGACTGTAAACTAGACTAATGCTGTCCTTACTTTCTAGTGCATGAGATATAGAAACTTTTATTCTGTTGCAGAGAATGGAAGCAGGCTGGAGATCTGAACAGAAACACTGCAGCTGTTTTAATATGCTGTAGGGTATAGAGACAGAAAAGATAAAGAAACATGTTTTTACCTTCCTGACCTCTCTGCTCCTTCCTAAAAATATGTAAGTGACAATTTTAGGTAGAAACAACTTCCCCATCACTTAAAGGTCCCTCACATCACAATGCATCTTCACACCATTCTCAGTCAGAATGCTGACTTTAGAGACTGATCTATGACCTCTGTCTATATTTTTATGCTCTTGTGGAAGTCAGCCTATTCTAACCTGAAACGTATCTTAACTTTTATGAAGCCACATCCAGATTTATACAGAAAATAGGTTTCCAGTGTAATGTTTCCAGTTGATTTTCTCCTAAGTTCTTTGAGTAGATGGAAAAATTTTTGTAAGTTTCCAAGCAAGAATCCATACTAGATGAGCAAAGGAAAAATGTGGGCAGACATTAGCATTGCTAAGAAAAGCAGTACCTTAAAGATATAAGGATATAAGAAAAAGGGGAACAATTCTTTGATTACAAGAAAGTCAGTATTAAAAATTATCCACTATTAGTATGAAAGTTTCTAAATAAGTTAAGTATTTGCTAAACAAAAGAGCTGGTATGTATATATGAAGATTTGAATTACTAATTTTAAAAGACAGGTGGCAAATTTTTCACAGGAACATTCCACCCACATTTCTATAGGCATAAGAACAACTGAAAGAAGTTTTGTAATTGTTTCCATTTCCTGGTAGTCTTCAAAACATTGTCATATATATTGTTAGTCAGCTGCTTTTGTTATGAAATCTTCATGTGCAACACTACACAGAAATTGCTATTTCTATATACTGTATAACATAGAAATAACTTTTATCTTTCATAAACTTGCTACTTTTCTTTAAAGACTAAATATTTTTATATAATAAAGATATAATAAAATTTATAATAAAATATCTTTTATATAATAAAAGATATTTTGTATAGCTGATTATGATTTGCCCAATTTTGTGTAATTACTATACATTTGATACAAGAAGGAAATGGATAATTCAGGTGAATACAAGTTCCTTGGAAATCTCCACACATGCAATATATCTAAGTTGTGCAAGCCACCTGGGAAGACGTAGCAAAATATTTTCTATTTACAGCAAGGAGTAAAAATTTCAGGATTTGAATTTGACTTTAACATGCTAAATACACAAGCAAATTTTCAACAGCAGCAGCATTTACAGTCCCTAAGTGCTCTGCACTAGATAACAATGTGTAATGCAATCTTCTTGGATATATCTGTCATAACCCTTGGTATTTCTATCTGCATTGCACCTGTAAATTGACTTATTACCCTGTCTCACTGAGTCTAATCATTGTGCCTGATACCATGTAATCTGTGCCACTCCAGACACAAATACCAGCTGCTACAATTCCAAAAGTTCACTAGTTGCAGTTCAAGAAAAAAATTAAATGTTACAGCCTTTCCTTTGGTTCATATCTTCCTCCTATACCACCTTTATGCTGCTGACTACTTATTAATGTCATGAAAAAAAAAGTATGTAAATGAAAAACATTTACATATACCTATGTATGAATACCTACACATTCAATTTGTTTCACTTCTGGTTCCAGCCATGGCTCACCCACAGGCTTCCACATAGAGCAAAGAGTCCTCTGGACAAGGAACCTTTCATCTTCCAGTGCTACTTATAACATCTCTGTCTGAGGGTATGATATCAACATCAGCAAACTGTCTGGAGGAAAGGAGGTGCTCTCTGGTGGCATTACTGGAATTCTACGGTGCTGGAGTTGGGCAGGACTAAACTCTGTTCAACCAAATGAAAATTGCATTTGGGACACTAGATTAGGGCAGAGACCTCATCTTTGTCTGTCTTTTAAGTTCTCACTAAGGCAGTAAGAAAAATTACAGATCAGCAGCAGTTCTCTCCATCTATGTATGTATGTGTGTGTGTATGTATGTATGTATGTATCTATCTATCTACATACCTACCTACCTACCTATCTATCTATCTATCTATCTAATTTTACCCTGGCATAGCCTAATCATGCAAATACCCTCAGTCAGGCAAAGAAGTTTAAGCTAGACTTGCAGCTTCATCTGGCCTTGTAGCCAGGCCCATAAGTGAGTTCTTAATGCATTAATTAATACATTTCATAAATAAAATAGTATCTATTTCATACCATGATCAAAATCTATTCAATATTTCATATAACTCCTCTTTAATTTACTGAGGTCCAGATTCTGCCAGTCTAATTCAAATTGATGGTATTCAAAGGGTGACCATATTTTTACTTTATTTTGAGAATAGTTGTAGCTAAAATTTATTCTGAAATAGAATAACAGCTTATATGAATTATTTACCTTGTAGTTACAGAATATATATTTTATTCTCTTGTTTTTCTTACTGAAGTAGATATACAGACCTGTTCCTTCTATTTAACTTTTTTTCTTTTCCTCTCAACAAATTATACTGTGAAAATAAAAAGCATGCATAACTGTGCAGTCTTTGAAACTTAATTCCTGTTTCTTTGAAAATGTTCCAAGTGATCAGTCGTTTCAATGATATCCAAACACCTTAGCACCCTTAATGACATCAAATGTAGTATTTATCTCTACAGCCACAAGTGTATATGCTATATTAGTGGTCTGCACAGGTGACCATAAAACTCTTCTGAAGGCCTTCTTAAATTTCATAGCTTTCAGATGCATAAATAAGATATTTATCTTTAGAATTACTATGGCATATTTATTCTTTTATTAATAGGGTGTCAAAATATTTAAAATTAAGTAAATGTGCACAGGAAGATCTGCTGAACTGGTTTAAGCAGGAATATGCAGAAAACAATCATGAGTTAAGAAAGATCACAGTCAAAGCCTGAGTGTACAGTCCTATGAAATTATGCAATACCATTCTTATAAAAGCAAAGAGAACAGAATACACAATGCCAATCTTTTAAATTACAAATGGTTTATGTCATGGAAATGAAAACTCAACGGTTTAAAACTGTGAAAATTTAATCCAGTTGATACCAGTTTGTTAAAACAGTGTGTTAGACAGCAATTGAAAGAAATGGGACTTTCTTGAAAAAATGCTTTTGCTAGAACCACTGCAAATGGATTTGTTCAGAAAACACAAGCCATTATTAGCATGAGTGAGGATAACTTGGAGGTGTATGACCACTAACATGGGTATTGATCTTAGTTGAAAGCATTTTCATTATTCTCTGAAGTTTCACTTACTGACAGAGGCTTTCAAAAGTCAAATATAAGTACTGTGTCTAACTGCCACACAGTCAAAAGGGGAGAGAAATATTATCTCCAAAGGTTTTTGAGAATTTTTGAGAGTATTGCCCATTTCCCAACAAAAAATCAGTGCAATGTACCTAAGAATTAAGCTACTTATATAGACTTGAAACTAGTATGCTTAATAATTAAAGAAATCACTTTAATGTGTGTATCACACATAATGGGAATCAAGAGAGTACTTATGGTATGTTCATGAAAGGAAAACCTTGTTCCAATCCAATCAGTTACCAGCTGCTTTGTGCCATAAAGCTTGATGTTTTATTCCTATTATCTTAATTTCTCTGGGGGAAAAAATACCTGTCCCTCTATATTTATAATAACCATTTTGGCCGAGATTTTCCAAAGAGCCTAAGGAAGTTGAATTCCATCAGAGATGGGTGTCTAATGCTTTTAAATCCTATTGGAAACCCTATTTTTAAATGTCTAATCCTCTTGTTCAATAGAACTCTTGACTTACTGGTATCCTTTGGCCAGAATTTTTCATAGTTTCCTTTCTTCATCATCTTTCTCAAAATATGATAACACATCTATGTATTTATTCTATACACATATATTAAATTCTAGGAGAAGAGGAAGATGGAAAGATTTCCATGACAAACAAAGGGGAAAAAAAGGAAATTTGGTACCAGATACTTGCTGTTTATATTTGTGTCTAATGGACAGTGTTTCCCTTATCAAGTCAAGAAAAGAAACAGCTAAGAAAATAATATAAGGGCAAAATGTTCTAGGTTTTGCTCCTTCTTATTAAGTTTAGGGATACAAAGTTGCCATGGTGACCTCTTCATTTTTGCATAAAGTGTGATAGATTTGAAGGTAACAGAAAGTAGATGACAACAGCCAAAGCAACTGTCAGGTATTCAGGTGAGGTAGTCTCATTTGGCAACACTTGCTGTATATAGCACAGATACATACTTCATTCCTCCTGACAAGGACTGCTGACAAGAACAACCCATCCTTCGACTGACAACTGGAACAGAGCATTGTTTCCCAGCCTTAGAGCTGAAATGACAGTGTGCCTTTTTAATAAGAGCATAAAGAACACATATTATTTAAGAGGTTTCACATGGATACGTACGTCTGTATACAGGCATAAAGACTTTCCAACCCAGGAGCACACTGACACTTTTCAAATTGGCATGCCAAATTAGCTTCTGTTTTGACCTTGTTCATTCCTATTAGCTGGGTATTAGACAAGAATCCCACGCCACCTTGACAAGGGCTTTTGTTTCTATTATACTGTTATTCAATCCTATACAAGTGATGGATGAGAACGGTGCATGTCTGAATAAGCAGAGGGAATCACCCTAATGAATTCTCTTCTGCATTGCAATATGCTGTGGATGAAATAACTTATCCATTCTGCATTAACTGATGTGACCGCTTCATCTCAACTACTTTTCATAGTTGCCATCACTCAGAAAGGCTGGTGTTTACAGCTCTCACAGGAGGAATATTTATCTGACAAACTGTGTTAGAGGCATGAAACCTAATGGTAACAAAGGAGAGCCATACGAATGTGCACATCGGTAAAACACAACCCTGGGATCCTATTAAGATTCCAACCTTTCTTTAAATTCAGATTTATTTCTTTCTGTTGTACAATTCCTTAGGTCAAGTCAGGTCTCTGCAGCATTTTATTAATAATCAGAGCCTATTTTATTTAGTCAGGTAGTCTAATTGGACTAATTCTTAACCTCCCAAAGATTTTCCAGTCGCCTTAATACTAAGGCTTATTTTGTCATATATTATAAGTATAGGACTATAAACGAGCTTGCAAGATTTTTTTGGGTTTTGTTTGTTTTTTCTTTAAAATCATGTTTGTTTACATGCAAATTATTCTGCAAACACATTTTGTTTCCTGTGATCTAAGTCTAGCTTTCCCTGTGTGTTTGCAGTCTGTTTTTCAATATGCTGTCCCTGTTTGCACATTTACATCTTTGTTGACAATTAACTTTGTTGTCAACAAAGTAGAATAGTTCTTTTGAAATAAATTATTTACAAATCTCAGTTAAACCCAAAATAATCATTCATGGCTTGTCAACAGTGTATGTGGTTTAGAAGAAGAAAATTATTTGAAAAATATTCTGAAAAAAAAAATAAATGGCATACAAATAGGTTTTAAATAGAAGGCAACAGTGATTTTAGGAATGATTTGTGTGTTTAATGAACAGTTGGAAATAAGAATAGTTGGCAATATGCCCTAGATTATGTGTGCACATAGCCAGTTTATTATAATTTAGATCTCACCAGAGTCTTGTGAGCCATATCTGAGGTAGGCTGTCTCCAGGCAATGCTGGGCATCCCAGCCAAAAACAGACAAGGAAGTCATTAGTTAAATCCACAGCTGATATAAGATGGCACGGCTCCATTGACTTTGATGAGACTTCACCCTTCACATTCACTGAACTTTCAGTGTACTTGAGAAGAGTCAATCATTTCTGGATAAGAAGGAATGCAATATTCAGTTCTCATGTGTGGTCACCATGTCCTTATTGGGAGCAGTTTGATCGACAGTATAAAGCAGTAATGGAGTCTACAAATCCTTACAGATAATGTTTTAAAATTTTTCCAAGGACAAGGGAGTTTTGCTGTAGCTTTTTTAGAAGGTCCTGGAAATATTCTATACTAAGAAATTCACTCTGTGATAAGGTGATAAGAAGATGATAAAAAATCTGTTCAAACATTTTCTTAGGAATTATGTAGAACTTCTGTTCTACAGCAGGGAGACACGTCATAAGGATGTTGTGGACATTAACGTTACCCAGGCATGCTGTTCATGCAGCTAGTCATAATTACAGTCAGAAGCATTCCACTTTTAATCTCCTACCAATGGGAAAAATAATTCCTGGAGTCAGGGAATAAGTTATATTTGTTCTCCTTTTTTCATTATGCAGTATTTTCCTTTTATTACATTTTATTCAGTGCAATAAGAGAAATTAATGCATCTCATGAATTCGTTATTTCTCTTTTTTTTTTTTTTCTGTGAGAAAAGGAGTGCTGCTTCTAGGCCAGTATTTTTGTGTTCTGAACTTGAATTGAGTCACATAAGTCTCAGCACTGTGAAAAACTCTGTGGGTAAGTAACTGTGGCTTATGTTTAAACAGTAGGAGAGTTCTTTTAGTGCATTCATTAGGAAATTTCTTGGACATAAGCATCTCTCACCATTTTACTGGATACAGCCTTGAAATCCCTCTTCTTTCAGATATTCAGTATTAAAAATCACATGTGAAAGCTTTTAACGTCTATCTGATGTTAACTTTTATCTGGTAGCCTGATGAGTAGGAAATGTTTGCAGAGAACAGACAAGACCATAGAATTATTCATCTAACAATGACTTGACATGTAAATAAGGCAGCCCAGTAGGAGGAAATCTAGTCCCGATTCATTGAAAAACTTAATATTACTAGTTAAACCTAAATTTTAAAATCTATATCCATTCAATTGAGAAAAAACTTTAGTGATATCACAACAAGTATAAAATTGTAATGGAGGCATAAATGCCCTTATCTGATCTTTCCTTATAAGTGGGAAAGAAGAAATCAATAACTCTGTCAGTGCCAGATAAAATATTGCAGAAGGTGAAGTTACAGTACTGATTTGCAGAGAAAATGCAGTTACGAGTAGATTCAGTTTTGACACCTGCTGCTATCGCAGTGCTCTTACAAGAATTTGTTGTTGGCTGCCGAGTACAAAAAACACTAAGGATTTAGATTCTGTCCTGCAGGCTACTGTGGAGTCACGGAAAGGAAATGAAAATTCTCTAATTGCTGAAAAGATGTGCCACTGGAATTAAAAAAAAAGGCTACTTAGAACCTGAAAAAAAAATAGCAGTATCATTTGTAGGCAATGATAGCCAGTATGAAGTATATTGTAGAAAAATTAACTAATATCCATAAGGATTTGAACACCTTGTCACACAAACATTTCTAACCTTCCTCAACTTTATGCCCTCAATTTCTTGAACACTAATCTGTTTGCCAAGCTGTGTATTCTATGAAAGCTATGTCACGCTCTCTCAGCTGCACACTGTAAAATTGTATTACAATGGTGAAAATGTCAAAAATCAAATACTGATTACAGGTGAGCACCAGAAAAATATTACAGTTCACATACATTTTGTCTTAATGCATTATTACAAAGCCCTTCAATGTTCACACCAACCCCTTCCTAGTTAGTTAGGTTTGGAGCGCTATTATAGCCCAATAATAAAATATTAACCAGATAATTTACTGCTCTCCTCCCTCTGACTTCTCACTTGTCTTCCTGCTGGAAAGAGACAGAATAACAACCTCAAAACCAACATAAAACACAGAAATGGAAAACTGACAAGCTTTAAATCTGGGGGAGAAAAAGTAAGTAACAGTGAGAGAGACAAATATTTTAAATTCACCTGAGAAGGGATTTGGCTTTGATATTGCTGACTTCTCAAGCATTTAGAAATTATTCCTTAATTAAAATGTAAATTGGTGTTTCTAGGGTTTTTAATGTCTATATTGAATTAAATTAGAATTTAAACAGGGTTTTAAAAGGTGAAATTTGACTTCCTCATAGGAAGATCATATTTGCTAATATTTTAGCTTTAACTAGAAATTAATATTGGCATTTGCTTAAAGGCAGATTTGTCTATTTTAAGTTTATTGATTTCAGCTCAGCATGCATTGGCTTCCATATGAACTGAAAGAACCAGCAGAGGACAAAACCATAGTATAGCAGGATATGACACACACCAGTGTATCCACATATTTCAGTAGAGAAGGCTTTTAATTCAAAGCAAAAAGAGTACTTACAGTATTGATTAAATATTAGAACAAAACCAACAACATACAAAGAAAGCATGTAACCAAAGAATGTTCTCTAAACGTTTTCTTTTCGATCAACTGCCTGGACAATTCACTCAATTTTCAAAGATAGTATTCTTTATTTGTTGTTTTTTAATTTTTTTTCTTTTTCTTTGGAAATACATCAACTTCTGTAAACAACCTTTATATACAATTATGTGTTGCTGTTTGTTATTTCATAGTAATTATGAGGTAAATACAATTAGATGATGGAAGCACTATCTATTTTGCTGATACTGTAACAAGAAAAGAGGAATCTAGGACAGAAAATTACTCTGTCTTCTTTATTTCCATCTTAACGTTCACACAAAGTAACCCTTAGCTGCTCAGCATTAAAACTTTTCACGGAGTGTGTGAAAAGTTTGAGTTACAGTAATGGACATAGCTATAAAAACTTCTTCTAAATCAATATGCAGAGTTTGAATTAGAAAAGAACCCCAATGTTTACTTCTATTATTGTAGTAAGTTATTGTTTCCCAAGCTTCAGGAGTATTCAATACTTAAGAAGTATTTGACTGAAAACTTTGTTAAATTATTTTTATTCTTCAAGTCTAGGTTAAAAACAAAATACAGATACAGAGAAACTCTTTCCTATGAGTCAATATATTTTTGTAAGACATAACAAAAGAGGATGTTTTATATTACCTTTGTCTTTGTTCATAGCAGCTAATATGTATGCTATTTCACAGGAAGCAACATCACACCTGGTCAATTTTCACCAGATGTAGTCTCTTAGTGAGATTAGGATTATTTTTAGTAGACTAAAGGCTGAAGTGAAACATTGCATGGGCACATACCTATGTTTTTAATATGCCTGTGCAGTGCAATTGTAGAATCAATATTTACTCATGCTGACACTCTAGTGCATGTGTTGACAATTTCACTTAAATTGTTTGTGTTGTGAGAACTGAAGTCTTTGAGCAGTAGCTGTGTTTTGAATATCCACCCAAAAAAAAAAAAAAAGTTAGTGAAGGGCCACCTGCTCTCTTTCTAAATCATTCACAGGAGGAAGCAGGCAGCCAGTCAGGAATAGCACTTATTTCAACTTGATCTTTTTGACTAGATGAGTGAGGATACTGCTGCAGAAATGGAGAAGAGCACAACTTTAAACTATGAGGCTAATTGAAAAATAAACTTTTTCCTCAGAAAGTCTATTCTTCTCCATACCTGATCTCCCTTGACTGGCTAATATTCTCTTTTCCTGTTACCTTTGCAGCAACATAGGATAAGCACAATAGTTCAGGGAAGACACAGCAATGGAGGTTTCCACTTACTTTTCTGATTCCACTCTTCTGATGTCAGGGCTAGGCTTGTGTTGCAAAACAGACACACATTTCACTCAGTCATGTCCATTCCCCGAGCCCTGAGCGAATGATTTTGTGATGGAACTTGTATCAAAAGAAGAACCCTTCTCAAAATTCTGCACTTCCCTGTTTGTAATTCTCAGGGCTTTTGTGTCCCATAATTCTTTCCCTCGAATCCCAAGGGATATGAGCAAAGGTTCCAGATACAATGGTGATTACCATAATTTGTCTAAAAGGATTGGCTGTTCCTATTGTGCCAAGGAGTATCTCCTCTCACTGCAAACTTGGAAGAAAATGCAAAGATGCTTTGGCAGATGAGGGAAAGCAGTTATTTTACATGTTAAACTTGACTACAAATATTACTGTTCTCTGAAAGAAATTTAAGTGTAGCAAAAGTCATCCAAGACTGAAATGCAAACATTATCCATTATTCCATGCTTTATATTCATATGAATTAATTATTTTCAGCTTGATCTCTGAGCTAATTCCAGAACCAAATCACTAGGGAAATATGATGTTAATGTGTACATGTTAATAGACATATTTAATCAATTACTCAGTGAGTGTTTTATTACAAGTATAAGCTTGAAAACAAAATGTTCTACAGGACCAAGCTGTTCTGAACTAACACTGTAAAAAGTGATGCAAATGTAAATCTGTCTGCCTTTGGCTGGCAATACTTTCCCCCCCTTTTTCTTCTATTTTTTTCTACTTTTTATAAACCAAGAAATCAAATTTAAATTGAGAAGTGCTTCATCAGGCATGAGTTATTCTGAAAGTCTTTTCAGTAATGTAAGGCAATATAAAGACAATATATTATACAGCAAGAAGACATAACTTTTCAGCAAAACTACTGTGCAGCTAAACCCAGAAAATTTGTCTTAGTACTTTTGGGTTTCCAGATTTCTTTTTATATTTCTCAACTACCTTTGGAAAATACATAATAAAGTATGTATTCTGTAGGACTAGGGAAAACAAAATAAGCCTATCTTCTTTCGTTTTGTCACCTTATCTATTTGTGCCAGGAGTAGTATTCTCAGTATAGTCAGGAGCATTTTATGGAATATTTCCCCAAATTAACCACTGCACATCTGTGAACTTTTTCTAGATTGCTAGGTGGACAGCCCTCACAGTTTCCATAAGTTATCTGTTTGCAATTGAAAAGCAAATTGTATAGCCAAAGTAGAACTGATACACCGCTACTGTTAATACCATACCTGCTGACATTAAAATTGCCTGTACTATGACCATTACACACTTGACACATCAGTGAGATTAAATTATGTTTATCAACAGTACTGATAGAAATTTGGCAGAACGTTGCATTTTTATAGCAAAATATGATTTAACATTAGAATGACCCCTATAGAATTTGGTTGGCCACATTGAAATACTCTCAGTATGTTATCTAATACTAAAAGGCTAAAAGGCTAAAAAATAAAAAATAAAATAAGGAACACAAAAACTGTATGTAAGAAGTGAACCACATACAACAGACTACTGTACATATCTGCAAATTTGCAGATGACACCATGTGGGGGGGAGTGTTGATCTGCTGGAGGGTAGAAGGGCTCTGCAGAGGGTTCTGGACAGGCTGGATAGATGGGCCAAATCTAGTGATATGAGGTTTAACAATACCAAATACCAGGCCCTGTACTTTGGCCACAACAACCCCTGCAGCACTACGGGATAGGGACAGAGTGGCTGGACAGTGGTCAGGCAGAAAAGGACCTGGGGGTATTGGTTGCCGGCCAACTAAACATGAGCCAGAAGTGTGCCAAGGTGGCTAGGAAGGCCAATGGCATCCTGGCCTGTATCAGGAATAGTGTGGCCAGCAGGACCAGGGCAGTGACTGTGCCTCTGTACTCAGCACTGATGAGGCCACACCTTGAATTCTGTGTCCAGTGCTAGGTCCCTCAATTTAGGAAGGATGTTGAGATGCTGGAGCATGTCCAGAGAAGGGCAACAAGGGTGATGAAGGGTCTGGAACACAATCCTATAAGGAGCAGCTGATGGAGCTGGGGTTGTTTAGCCTGGAGAAAAGGAGGCTCAGGGGAGACCTTATCACTCTACAACTCCCTGACAGGAGGCTGTGGCCAGGTGAGGGTTGGTCTCTTCTCCTAGGCAACCAGCGACAGGACAAGAGGACAGAGCCTTAAGCTGGGCCAAAGGAGCTTTAGGTTGGATGTCAGGAAGAAGTTTTTCACAGAAAGGGTGATTGGGCGTTAGAATGAGCTGCCCAGGGAAGTGGTGGGGTCACCGTTCCTGGAGGTGTTTAAGAAAAGACTGGATGTGGTACTTAGTGCCATGGTCTGGTTGACAAGGTGGTGTAAGTTCATAGGTTGGACTCAATGATCTCAAAGGTCTTTTCCAACCTAGCTGATTCTGTGATTCTGTTATATTTTGGAGATATCAAAAAGATATTTTTTTAACCTGGTTATCAAATTTCTGTCAATTTTCCTGATGTTTAGGCTTAAAAGGAGAAAAACAGAACTTCAATTTTGCACAATGTAAGATTTTGCTTAAAGAACATTAGGGCCCAGATCTTACAGTAAACACAGCTGGTTTTACTATTTTAATTTCTGAATTGCCGTTTCTTCCCACTCTTTTCTCCTTTCTATTCTGAGATAACATGCAGTGTGCCACTGTGAGATTCTGTGAAGTTTATAAACTAAGAACTCCACCTTGTTCATATCTGGGTAATCTTTTTGCTAGTTTCAATAGGGCTTTTGCTCTGTGTTTACAAATTACTGTGGCTTAACAGGGGTAGACACCTCAGCCCCACACAGATGCTCACTCACACCATCCATGGGATGGAGACGAGAATTGTAAGGGTAAAAGTGAAAAAAACTGATAGATTGAGACAAAGACAGTTTAATAGGCAAAGTAGAAGCTGTGTGTAAAAGCAAGCACAAGTAATTAATTCACCTCTTCCCCTTGACAGGCAGCTGTTCGGCCATCCCTAGGAAAGCTAGGCTCCATCACATGTCATGGTGACTTGGGAAAAGAAACACCATCACTCCAAATATCCTCCCCTTTCTCCTTCTTTGCCCCAGCTTTTATTACCATATGGTATGGAATGTCCCTCTGGTTGCAGTCAGCTGTCCTGGCTGTGTCCCCTCCTGTGCCACCTCCAGCCTCCTCGCTGGAGCGTCAGTGTGAGAATCAGAAAAGGTCTTGACTCTGTGTAAACACTGATAGGCAATAACTAAAACATCCTTACTTTATCAACACTATTTTCATTACAAAGACAAAGCATAGCACCATGAGCTACTATGAAAAAAATTAACTCTATTCCAGCCAGAACCAGTAGGCAAGTGCAATCATATTTAAAATTCCATGTAAAAAAATACAGTGCTTTCTCCTTTTTCTGTCAGTTTGATAGCAGATATCAAAGTAAATGTGATAATTGTGTGTGGGAAAGCATAATGCATGATGCATGTATCCGTTTAGTACAGGTTGACCTGGCTTCATAGCATCTCATAAAATCTCATATATCTTTAGAATTTCATCTATTAATAATTCTCTACAGTATTTTATTCACCGAGAAACTAAACTAGTCTCACAGCCAATACTGACCCTCTTCCAAGCCCCAAGATAAATGATTATTTTGAACTTTTTTTTTTTTTTTTCTAATTCTGGCACTAGATGGCAGTAAAAGCGCAACTCTGAACGTTTCGTCCAACGTAGATGAATATGCCGAGAACTCTGAGGCAGGAGAAAGGCTATCACTGTAAGCCAGCTTGCCTTCAAAGGTTAGCTAGAAGCAGGATATGGAATATCGGGCACCATCACTAGAAAATATGAAAAAAAATCCAATAGCTAAAAAAAAAAATAGCATTAAAGGGGGCAAAGTAATGGGGAGCTTTAATTTGAAATATCAGGGAAAACTGATTTCATATGGTTTGCTAAAATCTGCCAAAACAGCAGATCAGCGATCTGCAAAAGTAAGATATAAAGGCAAGTGTCCTACCAGTGTGCCAAAAATGTGATTCATCTTCATGAAAAGCTCTAAGAAAGGAGGAGGAGAAAAGCAACTGCACAAGAATTTTTTCTTCATTACTAAATTGAATTTTATTAAATCTCTGAAATTAATGGAGTTGTATTTCTATACTTTTAAAGTCACTAAGACCATACCTACAGTAAGAATGCACTGCTAAAAAGAGGAAAAAAATTTCTGCCTTCCTTTGTTTTGAGATTGAAAAATTATATGCCCTCCAGCAGAATGTATATTCTGTGGAATCAGCCTGACAGTACCCACTCACAGAGTCTAGCTTCTTGCTGCACTGCTGTAGTAGTTGAATCCTTGTGATAGTCCTACCTTTGTAAACACTTGCATCTGTAATGGACAGAGAGGAAAAAAATCTAAGAATTATACAGAAAAAAATTATGTTTGAGGTCTTCTTATGAGGAGACTTTCAAACTATTAATTGGATGTATTTCAAAAAAATCTCTAGCAGTGACATCCAATTCAAGTAAGCTTAAGTTGAAGGTTTAATGGCTTTCATGTTGTTGCACATTAAATCAACAGAGTGAATTGGATTTAGAACTGCAAACTAAAACTGATTCAGTCTTTTATAACAGTTTTACAGTCATTCTTTTTAGTCATCTAAGTGCCTGGATTCTATTCTGGGGTACTTATTACAGAAAGGGAAGCACATTTTCCACCCTCAACCCTGTTCAAGATATACAGAATCTCACAGAAGACATTCCAAAGCATTTATTACTTCAGGATGCAGGTAACATCCATCTTTCTTAGAGGCTGAAAGTATGAAGAACATGGTATCATGCTGTCTATAAAAAATAAAGCTATGGATAAAAATCAGAAAGGTCAAAATTAAATCTTTGTAGGAGAGTTTGGGCTTAATTTTTTGTTCTGTAAATCTTATTGTCTTGGAAACTCCTCTTAAAGCAAGTACTACGTTTTATTGCTTCAGTTAAAAACATTCTTTCTTTGAATATAATGTCAAACATTTGTTGGAATATATTCACACTCTGTAACAATACATGGCTCTGGGTTTCACAGAAGCAAACATGCATAACATAAAGTCTTGAAACTTTTAAGTATTGAATTATTTAAGGTCTAAACACAAGTAAGTGCACCGCAGGTTTATGTCATCTCTTCTGGGAAGAAAAGCTCCTCGCTCTACCAGAGGTTAGACAATAGAAGCTGTGCTATCAGCATGCTTTTAATCACTTTTTCCACCTTCGTCTTACACATCATTCCTCTACAATGCCAAAAATAATGCCACAAGAAAGCACTTGTTGTTTTTTATACCCAACCCTCCACACATATTGTTTCCTTAAGGGAATACCTTAAGTAGCCGAAGAGAACACCAGCTTTCTTTGTTGCCTATCACCAAATTGATGTACGACCTTTGGATCTTACCGGATACACCCTCACCTCAGTCACAAAAACAACAATATTGGTGAAAATACCTTCTTCCATCATCTTCTAGTCCAGGGAATGGAACCATTCATTTCTGAGAGCAGAACTTAAGTGACTCATCCATCACCACCAAATCACTTCTATGTATTCTGCGTGGTGAAAGCTAAGTAGATGTATGTGTGATAAGACTTTCTGGACAAGAAAGGCTTTAGAAAAAAAAATTGTTCTGGGTCTAGAAATTCTTCCCTCTCCTTTATTTAATGTTTGTGGTTTAGGGAGGCACAGTATCCCACAAACACTGTAAAATAAATAACTCTCAAAAAGGAGAGGGTTCTCATTTATGATCTTCAGTTGCTACATAAAAGTCTTCCAAACAGTCTAGTCCAAGAGAATTATTAATTAATGTTAAGTTGTAAATATGTATCCTAAACATTACGATTTTTTAAGGCAGTGAGTGTATGAGCATTTTGTAGCATTAAGAGCTCATTCTAGGCAATAACAAATTTGGTATTTACTTATTATTATCCTCTATGTATCTCCTCCTCTATGTATCAAATCTAAGTATTACCACCAAATTCAACACTTAAATCTACTGATTGGTTTGTTAGTTTACCTTCTACATCTAGAATAATTAGTAAAAGACAATTTGACTTATCATTTGGGAAGCTGGGAATTTTGTCCTTGAAGTGGAGTTTGTTTGCAGAAGACTATCAGCCCTTTTCTCCGTTTCTTCTCCAAGACTAGTGCTTTGACTTCTAGAGCACTGCTATTAACTTTTGATTATTAAACCCAAGCTTTGACCATCCCCAAAATTACCCTTCTATTTCTTCTCCTATTTCTCCTCCTCTATCTTCCAGTCTTTGGTGGCATTTTGGTACTTCTTCTAAAGTGCAATATCCTCCTTTCAGAGCTTTGCATTATCCAGGTCCTGTGATCTTTAACTGCATTTGCTGGAGCATAAACATAAATAAATCTGTAATTAGACAGGGCCCCCCTTACCCTGTGCAGAAGAAACTGGAGGATTTTCATGGCGCACTCCCTATGGTGAGATACAACTCCTGTCACAGGAGATGGCTCTCCATTAAATGTAGTTTACAAAAGCAAAGTAAACACAGACAACCCAAATGACTGCCATCCTTGTGTGCTCAATAAATTACTGGCTTTACTGACTGGATTAACATAAGCCTTCAGGTACAGAAAAAAAGAAAGTCCTTGAATCCCCCTGAAAATCTGGCATTGCAGGGATTTTACATTTGAGCCTAGGATACTCTGCAAAAATTTGTTACCCTTTATGGAGAGAGAACCTTTTACTCGTTTTAGTGGATGTATAGTCCTATTCTTTCTCCAGTAAAACTTTTGTAAACATAAGATTTCTCCATAGAAAAGCATTCTTGATCTCCACTGAATTCTGAATATCACCTGCAGTTTTTACTTTTATTCTTCATTGACCTATCTTCATCCAAGCCACTTCAAAGCCTGTATTAACGATTAACCCCTACCTGTAGATAACGAGTACAAATATTAATTATTTAGTCTAAAGAAAGTGATTTTCTTGATTTTTATGTGGTTTTCTTTGGTTGTGATTTTGTTGTTGGTTGTGGTTTTTGGTTTTTTTAAGCTATACTCTGGCAGAAAAAGGTTTGACTGACATGCGTGTGGAATTAGGGTCTTCTTATTTCAAAAATAGCACCTGTACAAAGCAGAGCAGAATGAACAACTGGTATAATATTTATTTTACCCCCTGCATTCTTCCAGATGACTGTTAACTTCACATTTGAAACAAACAAAAAATTATTTATCCAGTAAAATTTGAGATATGACACTATGAAAACATTTTGAATAAGGCATCTTCCACGACACAGATTTTCACATGTATTGCAGATCTGCTTCAGCAGATCTATGATCTGCCATTATTCTAAGGTTTTCTAGGGTAAGATGTTTTGTAGGCTACAGTAGACCAAATGATGGGCATCATATACCTCTGCCTATTCTATGTCTAGAACACTCAGGCAGCAATACATCCAGAATATAAAAAAAATAAGGATAGAATGCAGTCAGTGTGCTCAGATATTTCAAACTTTCGCCTACTTTTAATCTGAGTATAGGGATATTTTTTTTTACAGTTTGAAAAGCTGAGGTGTAGTCATCAGTACCAATTTTGAAATGCCTCCAGTCTGACTGAACTACCAAGGCCAAAATGGTCTTTAAGGACTTGTAAATATGTAGAAATTGCTATAATGAATCAAGGCTCTCTCTATTTATTTCATCTTCAATAGTCAGGATTGAATACATCAGAAAAGATACTAAAATCTCTATCAAAAAACCTGCCTAAAGGGAAAATTTCTTCTCACTTCTTATTAGATAGTTCCTATCTTATATCTGAATGCATGAAGATTTATAGCCCTCACTTTTTAATCCAAACTGACGTAACTTGACTCCTACTTAACTCTTGACATTGCTTATGCCTTGGAGCAATAAGAGCAATTTATTATGGGTTTATTATGCACTAGGTAAAATTTTTTCCCCATTTTATTATCTTTAGATATTTTTAAACAGAAAATGAAAGTGTTCCTATGAATCCTTATTTTTCCTGCTCTGAGACTTCCTCAGATTTACACTAATCTGGTCACTAGCTAGTTTTACATTAATACTATTTGTGCAAAAATATAAATTTCATAAATGTCACAAATTTCACAACTCTCTATTACGAATAATGAAATATTATTTATCTATAATCTTCCTTCATTATATTTAAGGGGATTTGGTGCATGAAAAGGACAAGTGGCATCACTATAAAAAGAGGTATGATACCATCTTTTCTCTCTAGGTTCAAAACTCAGAACTAAACCTGGTCCAAACATGAAAGACTAAAGGGACTAGAGTGTGTCTCCATAACTAAGACCACATCCCAGCTCAACTGCAAGCTTATTAGTTAGTCTGTCTTTAAGGTTAATTTAAAGACCAGAAATCTGACATTAAAAGTATTATGCTGCCTAAATGAGCTAAGGAAATCTGGGCACATTGTTCTTAAATTAATACTGACAGTTTAAAATGTTGTCATATACAAGTCCAGGTACATAATTTCTCTCTAATAATTCAAAATATTTTAGAGGTCCCTTACTTTTTCTATAAGAAATCTAGAAATCTTAAACAATAACTAAAGAAGATTTGCTTGTACTTCACTATCTGGAAAATCCACTAGTTACCCTTCCATGAATAATGTGTGGGTTTATATCACTCTCCAGCTCAAGTTTCAGACAAGGTTCACAAGCCTCTTTTTAAGAAAGATGGGAGCATTTCTTTTGCAACTGATTTCATGAAAAAAACCTAGCAACGTACTCCTTCCATGTATACAAATAATAAAAGTTTCCCCAGTCAAGTTCAGTGCTAAGTTCTCTTCTCACCACCTTTCCTAGACAACATCATCACTGTCTGACTCTATGACATGTACACTGCTTTTGAATTCTCTGAGTTCTCTGCTCTCTGATATTTCAAAGAAGACAAATGTCAGTCAAACACTGCTGCTGAACACTTTATCTACTGCATGTCTACCACCAAAGCCACTATTTTTCCACAGTTACCAAAGCAATATGTAAGTAATTTTATTTTGTTTCAATGCTGAAAATTTAGGATATGCTTATGTCACAGACAAACATAAGAACAATATGTTGTTTCTGAGTATATTCATCTGCTATTTTTTCTTGACTTGTTGTCTTTTCGTTAAAATATCCTTGATTTGTTTGTACAACTGTAGCAAAGAAGAATTTTAATGACTGCAGTAAGACAAACTAAGAATATAATTGATACACAAGTCAGTGCAGGACAAAAAATTACTTCCCAGCTTCTAGGGCTCTACTGCTCAGTATATAATGAGATGTAGGGTAAAGACTATTAGTTTTAGTATTAGTATTAGACTATTAATAAGTCTTTAATATTTTAACTTTGTACACTATTGACCCCAACGGATCATAAAAACTGGAATAGTAGAATTGTTCAGTAATCCAAATGCATGTTTAGTGTCCTTCAAAACCAGAATTTCGAATCTTTTTTTTTTTCCCCGTTTACTTTTACATGTCTTCAGTTGTTTCAGTTTGCATATACACATAAGCATATGCATTTAGTTACCAAAGACAGAAAGCCCAGAATGGAGTGATTGTTGAAAATAATGGTTTTTTTCTACCTTTTACCAGAAGCTGTGGCAGGTGGTGCTATAATTCGCAATACTTCCTCTCCTGTCTCTGATGGGTGTTGAGCAGATTAATTAGTTCATGTCTGTACAACACTTTGAAAGTCAGTGCTATATAATTAGTCCTATGTATTTCTAGGGTAGCCTTAAATATCTTCAGTGAGTCTTCAACAATTTCCCTTATGTCACTCTAATTGACCTTGGTCTTCAAAGAATTTTCCTAATGTCTAATTTAATTTTCATGTTTTATGGGTTTTTTCCACAACACGATGGTTGGCTGAAAATTTTCACCTCTTTGAAAGATACTTTTCAAATGAGAAATACCCACAGAAAACTGGCTTACCTTAGCCAGTCAGAATTAAATAGCGATTAAAATATTTCCTATTACAGCAAGCATCAGAATAATCTCAAATATAGATTTTAGGACATAGACACTCTATATACTCTATATAATTTATCAAAAATCTAACACTCTGAAAATATTCAAAGTTTACCACACTTTTAACAAACTGTTTGCAATTTAGAGAAGGTTAGCTTCAATTCCATACTTTGACATACTTCCTCAATGTTATTTTTAACCTTTCTCAATGTAATTATTAACCCTCTTACTATGTAAGTATTTAATCACCCTTACCTTTTTGATAACTTGAGACATTCTTTTTGGTGAAAATATCTTTATGATCCTTACATACATGGCATATTCATATGCAAATATGAATGTAAATGTTTATATAGTCAAATAGGTTTACAGTAATTTAGCATTGGATTAAAGAAATGTGACAATTTTTTCCTGAAAATGTGTCTAGCAGTGAAATGAAAAATCTAAAAAGAGACCCATACTTACATGCAAGATATAGAAGAGGCAAAGGCATGGCTTTCACCTTTACTTCCTGTCTTGTCCTTGGTGCAAAGGTGTGTAAAAGTGTTCTCCCTTGACACATCTGTGAACACAAGAAGCAGCAGACAGAATATCCACTGCTCTCTGGTCTATTTTCAGGACACCCGACACAGGAAGGTATCCTCCTCTGTTTCCAGGATGAAGAGCTTCTGGGGCCAACAGGGCAGGCAGGCAGGCAAGCAGGCCAGGGGTTTTTTGATGGACACGCGGTCTGACAGTGGAGCTGTCACTTGAGTATTTATTTCCTCCTACTTGCTGACTGCTGGTCTGATTGAAAATCCTCTGCACGAGCTTTTTCTGCCAGTGTAGCCTGATGCTTTCTACAATCCTGTACTCTCTCCTCAGCTTTGCCCCTAGTAATATTTCCTGTCAATCTTTTCTACGTTTCTTCAACTTACCACTTGCTGTCAAAATCTCGATAGGAAATAAAGAGAAAATGAGTAAATAGAAGTATTAACACTTTTTCCACCCTATGTGAATACTGCACTTTCTTTTTTTTTCTTATTTGTTTTTGCTTTTAAAATAACTTTTTAGTTCTTGTTTCCATAGATTTCTTATTTTACCACGTTTGCAATCATGCATGCCAGAAGGAGGGAGGAATTTCATCTCTAGCCTCAGGCAAATTGGAAGTAGAAATGCTAAAGAACTGCAGTGTGGTACAATCATCAACTGTATAGAAACATGCAGAGACATTTGATCTAACTACAATTATGAGGTAAAAGTCAGTACTTTGATCTAGGGAAAGTACCACAATCTTCCAGGAATTTCTGCTCATCCTTCTTCATTTTAATAAAGTTCTAGAAAATACTGCAGAAAGTAGTGCAATAATCCTAAGCCCTTTTCCAGTCCTTGGAATGACCTACACCAATGAAAAAAATATATTTTTGAATTCAATTCAGTCAAGGGTTTCTACTGCAACTGCAAATAGTGTCTCTCATAGTATAAACAATCTGTGTTTCCCAGCACTTAGGCTTTTTACAAGTTACTGAGGTTGTGGGCAGAGAAAAGATCTAGGCCCTTCTAAGAGAGCAGCTGTTCAAATGTACTGTCTTATTTCTCTATTTTCTCAAGTGCTGCTGAGATAGAAAGCCAGTGAAGTTGTAATAGATAAGTTCATATTTAATCAAATTTGATGGGGCTTTTCAAAAGATAATGAAACTAAAAATGTTACCACAAATTTACACTCTAAATGGAAAAAAAAATTAATTACTATAATAGATTTTTTTTTTGTCATTTCCAGGAATTACTTGATGTGTGATCTAGTATGCATAAATGTAAGGAGCTGATTTTGCTAAGCTATCTAAGAGATATGGCTGGTGTAGGGTTTGTTTGGTTTTGGGATTTTTTCACAAAAAATTTAATTTTAGTGTTTTCCTCTTTCTTTTTTTTTCCAGGTGTTCTGATTATGGTGAAGTTTTGATTTATGGTCCCAGAGAATCATCACATCAGTTGCAGGAGAGCTGGCTCTCAACCTGACATCCTCCAGGTACTCATTCCTTTCTCTACCTCTCAGTGTTCATCTTGCACTCTAGCACGCTGCCGTTGTTTCTTTATTGTCTTCTTCTTTCAGATATTTGAGGTCACTTGGAAAGTCCTGCTGAGTATTGTATTATCTGTGTTGCAGACAGCAACAAGGACACAAGTGTCCTTTTTTAAACTTAGATATAAATTCCCAGACATTGCATCTTTAGCAGTTCCTTTAACAGAAACTATGTTTGCTTAGTGGCAAACAGTTTCCTTGTAGACATGATTGTTTGCAAGCTCTTTTTCCCATGTTCAGTCATGTGCCCCTCCTTCCAAATATGCATTCCGTATGACCTCAAATAGATCAAGCTCCAAAATCACTTGAGCAGAAAAATAATAATAGAAAAATATATAGTTTCTCATGAAAAATAGCACAAAAATCATGACATAAAAACTAAAACACTTTGGAACCCTAAGTTCTGAGAATTTCAGCCTTTCAGTGCTGACAGACAGTGATCCTCAGAAGCACACTGCATTTGACCTGCGGCCTTGGGAAAGGCTTCCCTTTTTATGTAACAGCACTGAGGTTGTTGCTGTGTAATTAAAGTTATATTACTGGGTGGAGTATGTAGAGATGTAGAAAAATCGGGTTTATGGGATATATGTAACAATATGGAAGATTTTGGGTGTGGGTTTGTTCTTCTTCTTTTCTCCTTCTTCTTCACAAATCTGTGAATTCTTTTATTGATTCAAAAATCCCACAGTGTGGATCATGAATAGTCAGTTATTGGATTATAAGTAAAAAATAAATTAGCTGGCATTCCATAAATGGGTAATTTGGACCTTAAAAGACCTTGGAAGTTAGAACTCGGAGCCATTTTTCACCTTGTTAACACAGGGGCACATTCTGTGCAGCTATATTATAGATAAGAAATAATAAACATTTGAGTCCAAAGACAAACTCCGTGTCTCCTGTGTTTCAATCTGAACTCTGAGTAAAAGAACTCACGAAACAGAGGCAAAGAAGAAAAGAAATTAAATGGAGAAAATGAATAAAAACCAAGCATAGTTTGGATAACAGCTTACTTTGAAATCTTTTCCTCTGAATATATCTTATGGACAAACGGGGAGGGGAGGGGAGGAAGCAGGGGATTATATGGAGTTATGCGTGTATTTAATAGCTGTGGTAAACCACTACTAGATGGATTTCAGAGAGCTATGGAAATAAGAGTTGCTGCTGGATTTCCCAGCAGTGCAGGAATGCTCCCTAGAGTACAGTGTCTACTGCTTTCCTCAGATAAGTTTTATATTTTTCAGAGGATGTCAAACTGCAGCACTAAGCTTCGTCTAATTATGTCTATAAAGTGGCAGTTTGCAGCCTCTAGCTCAAAAGCTGGAAGAGACCCAGGTGGGCATATTGCTTCCAAGCAGTATAATGTTTGGAGGTAGAGTCCCCCGTGATCAATGAACTTGTCCAACCCATCTCTACTCCTACTTCCAGGGCAGTTTGGCTCGGCCCAGTGGAATGACATATGTCTTCAGACTTACCAAAAGTTATCCACTCTCAGCAGTTATGACAGGGAAAAGGTGCCATTTTCCATGCTTGCCTGAATGCCTCATGGCAGTGTCCATTTGTGTCAGGATGGATGGCTTTGAGAATGAGTGCAAAGATCAAACCATTTCTATAGTGCTGTGTCAGCCAGTTCTCACTCCAGCACTATCCTGAGCTGGGGATGTGCCCTTGGTGAGTGCCCCCACTCAAATAAAAGACAAGCAGAAGTATACAGAGCCCTACACATTCCTCCATTATTTATTGCAACCTTTTCTGTGGAAAAGAAACAGAGACAGATTGTCTTAAAAACTCCTCTAAATTCAGCATCTATAAAACGTAAGATGTCTAAGGATGATACAACTACTAAAATGTTAGATTATCAGGTAAGATTTGTTTCATTAGTCCTTAAACATTTAACATTCCATATAGGAAATTGTAATTAGAGCAAAGGTAGCCTCTAGTCCCATGAGAAGGAGTTGGCCTTCACACAACCAATAGCTATGCCAAGCAAAGATTGGGGTTATTTATTGCACTTCTTTCTGTCTTCAGTAGGGTCTTACTCAGTAAAAATTAACAAAATTGCTTTTCCTGGTATGTATTTTGCATCTTGAAATAAATTAAATGAAAATACAGGATAAGTTGTCTGCCTAAGACTTTCTTACCTTAAGGTATATAATCTGCATTGCAGTGTGCTGAGAATGTTTAAAGCACTAAATATGTTGCTTACCCTGCAATACTGCTTAGCAAAAAATCGCTTGGGACCTAAGAGTAGGAGAAAGGGCTAATTACATACACCTTTATTGCCCACTGCTCGAATGCTGGTTCTCAAGCTTTGCTTTTGAGCATAGTGTGCAGTTTTTTTGCAGAGGATAGAAGTGGAAGGAGGGGAGATGAAAGGTTGTTTGATAAAAAATGTTCTCAAACATGGGCAAACAGGCACTTTTATCTTTTGCTCTTTCTCTGTGTGAGACCACTCTGGTGTATCTCATGCTTCTCGGTTTTCACTTGTTTTCCATAGGGATGTGTGATATATCTTGGTATACCTATGTATAAAATCCACAGGTTTTGATGATTCTCTTGTGGAGGTACCTTACTGGAGTAGTCATGAAAATAAGTGCAAGAAATTTATTTTTGCTGATTTAGAAGTTTAAACTTCATTTGCTGTGCTGACCCATGGAAAAAAACCCAAACCCACAGCATCCAAAATGCGACATTATTAAATACTACAGGTTAGCTGAAAAATTTATTTCCAGGTGTGATTGTCTTTCAACATCAGCTGAGTTCTTAAATTTTCTGATTTTCTGCCAGGTGACAATAAGATGAGCAACAAAGACTTTGGACTCAGGGACTCATTTTTGCACTGCAATATTTATCAGCCAGATTGGTGAGTTTTAGTTGGTTGCTAGTTTTGAGAAGATAAATATCATGGAAAATTCTGGCAATTTGAAGCCAATATCTTTAATAAAGCCATATATGGCATAAAATTAAACAAATTGAGCATAGTAATATGTGAAATGGCATGAACAGTCAGAATATTTTTAAGTGGTTGTCAGTCATAGTGTGCTTGAAAATGATTCAATTATTTATACTTTCATTTCACTGATGTTGCGACAAATCATGGAAAATTTGCTACATTTGTAATTGTTATTTCTTCTTTTAAAATATATTTTTAAAATGTCAGTCTAGGCGAGAGGGAAGAATCCATCTGTACATATACCTTTTTTTTTTCAGTTGTACTCTAAATTTCACAGCAAATTTCAATATTCATGTGATGAAAAGATTCCAAAGTTCAATTCAGGTCCAACATACCAAATGAGGAAATTCTACTTATGCTAGAAGTTACCAAGCTGTAGGTAGACTTGTTTTGTATTTTCTGTTGCTTACAATTTCAGGAAAGAAATGAGAATTGAAGGGTTTGATAACTGCCTCTTATAAAACCCAAAATGTGCAAGATAAAAGAGGTAAAAAAAGAAGGAAAAACTAATAACTGCTGAACACTATCAATTCCTTCAGAAAGTTAATGCACTTGTGCCAGACACCTGTCTGTACTGTGCACAGAATTGAGCCAGTTCTTAGTGCAGAATGAAGTAATTTAGTCATGCACAGCAGTGTTATTCCTCTTTAATAGTGCTGTAATTGATTGGAATAAAACCATACAATATTCATCTAATAAGAGTTATCAATCAGCTATTCCTGTAAAAAGTAAGGATAAATATTATTCATTCTCGGAAATAAAACCAAGAGTAAATTAACATGTTTTAATTAGAAAATAAATCAAGATCCAGCCCAAAGTAATAAAGCCTAGCTATAAGTGTTCATCTATTTCTTTTTTAATCTTATTTGAATTCCATACTTGTGAAAGAACTTTATTTTTCTAGAATTCACAAAGAAAATAATGCTTTTATTTTATTATATATCTATAATTTACACTCAAACAAAAAAATATCTAGAAACATTACAGGCAGTAGATAGATAGATAGATAGATAGATAGATAGATAGACAGATAGATAGATAGATAGATAGAAACTACTCATTAATTCCCCCTTCCTCAAGTTTGTAATGTAGAAATACCCACACATATATTATAAATTTCTCTATTTATATGAAAGCATACTAAAAGATAACATTCAATTCCTGAGCACTGTTTTGAATCAAAAGTATTCAGTCTTTCTCACCATCTTTCTAACAAGAATATCTGTGGTATCTGTTAAACCATTGGAATACACAACAGAATATTCCCACAAACAATATAAAATGATTCCTTTAAAAGGCAAAAAATCACAATAAAAATCCTTAGAATAAATTACAAATAGGTCAGTTGATTCTTACTTAATCCAGTGATATGCGGACAGCAAAATAAATATTCATTTCAAATTAGTCTCTAATTATAAATATTACCTGCACATCACAGATACCCGGATCACTAATCTGTAAACTAATTAAGTAGCAGCATCTACATACAAATGAGGATGCATGCTGCAGGAAACAAGGAAATAAAGCATTAGCCAATTTCTGTAACATTCAGTGAATAAATATAGAATTATGAAAGTTTTATTTGATATTTATTTTCAGATCAGCATACAATTGTTCATGTGTGAACACCTATGTTGATAAAACTCTACAAAAGAATGGAAATAAAATTCATATGTTTGTTTAAACAAATGTGGCATGTCTCATATTCTTGATGTGGCATACAAATAAGTCAGATATTGGGAAACTCACACATATAACATAGCCAGACTACAGGGAGAATCAATTCACCAAGAAAATAGTGCAATACTCCCACAAATATTAGCAATTTGGTTATGCCCTTGAGGATAGTTACTGAATTTTTCTTGCCTTGAAGTAGGAACTCCAAAATAGATACTCCTGGATGGGCTTAGAAGATTCTACACATATTTTTACTTACCAATAAATAAATAAAATTTCAACTAACTTAAACATAAGCATTAATTGACTTTCAGCAAAGTCACATTACTTGATGCAAGGTCAATCAATAGTAAATAAATCCAACACCGTAGCTACCCACATTTCCCTCCACTTTAACTATTTGTCTAGTGGAAACTCCCAAGTGACTAGAGGGAATAATCAGTCATGCATTCAACTCAATCAAACTTTAATGACGGACATCTATTAGATGCAAGTGCAGCACTCCTCATGGAACACAGGCCATCCTTCAGAAGCAATTAATTTTCTTCAGTGACTATCATGGGGATGACCCAAAACTTGGCTGATTTAATATATTCATGACTGTGATACTTTCCTTTGCATTTTCATGAATTTCAAAATCAACATGCAATTTTCTAATGGCTTCAAAAAGCCAATTTCTACAGAATTTGAACTTTGATATCGTTTGGGGATTTTTGTTTTGTTTTGTTTTGTTTTCCTTAGATGTGAACCAGTCATCATTTGTTGAAACCATGTTTTCAGATGTGCAACTGGATAAATATACTGTATGTCCTTTTAAATCTTTGTGAAGGTTATCCTTCCCTGTTCCAAGAAATTATGTTTATGATCCAAGCGCACTTGTGTCTCCAGTTAGAAAGTGTGTTATCCTGTTTATTAAGAGCTATCATTGAGCCTTACTTTTTTATTCTTGTGTGGGAAAAATACCGGTAATGTAGCTCTATTTCAAAAAAAGAGTTAGATGTTTGTGTCCATTTCCACATGAGAGGAGGTGGTATTACTCTTGCTCATACATTTGTCACAAAAAAATGTAAGTTTTTGCACTATGTAAGTAGGTATGCTTAGAAAAAGCTAAGTATGTTGCTGAATCCTTTTAAGCTAAGTATGTCACTGAATACTTTTGCTCCTTTCCAGTATCTGTAGGAGCAACATTGCACATATGTAGAGCTCTACTTAACAGTATTTGAAACTCTCTCGCATAAGAAATTATTTATGTAGGATACAGGAGCTAATTAGCTGAGTCATTAAAGCTGACAGGAACACAAAAGCCTACATACAAACTAAAGCTCCACAGACTGGTGATGATGAAAGCCATCATCCTTTTGGGCAAAACTTTGTACTTTGAAGGACTGACACTAGCTTTAAATAACAGCTCAAATTGTCTTTGGGAGTTTTCTTGAACCTTCACCTCAAGCTTCTAAGTTGAAGTTATATTGGAGAAAGACCAACTCATAAGATCCTTTCTGCAATATTTCTCTCTCTTTATTCAGTACCTTATTTCTTACACTGTGCCTTCTAATATAAAAATTTGCACTTTATATTTTTCTTAAAATATGTCTGATGCATGATTGGCATTGCCTTATATGCCTACCCTAAGTAAGGTACTCCCTTAAAATACTTAAATTCTTCTTTGCTCTGCTGGAAGGTATGTTTTGGAAGTTGAGAATGTATATCATTAGTCAGAGGAAGAAGTTAGCCAGATAATAGTGAGAGCAGATGTCAGGCATAGCTTCTTAGCATGCATCAAGGAAGTGAGGAAGAAACCTGTGACTCTGGGGTCTGCTGAAACAGATTCCTCAAGGGAGAGTCACCGGAGCATTTCTTCAGTGCACTGACAGCTTAGAAAACTTCTAAGTTGATCACAAATACAGTCTCACATAGCTTTTATGCTATTCAGTGGCCATAAAAGCTCTGTTTTCTCCAGGCCTATGATACTTTCTGTAAACTTGTCTATGACTACCTCAGATTTTCCTTTTCACAAATTTGCCTTTTACGGTATATCAGTTCCACACACTGAGCCAGATGATATTCTCCCGTCTGATCTTACTATCATGGTTATCTTGATCTGTAAAGTTCATTTTGTAATGGAAATTTGAAAGCTGTTACACTTGAGATTTTAATGAAATCATTATGGTCAGAATGAGCTTTAGAGACTGATTCAGTATGACGACAAGTTTTCAATTATTTAAACAGGAGTAAATAATTTGGATATGTCAGAATATTTTGTTCATATCACTTAAACTAGTTTTTAATTTTATATTAAACCAGTCACATTATAAAATAATTTTTCTACTGTTCTCTGAGCATGAATAATGATTAAAAAGATTTGAAACATTTTATTTAGTTTAGGTTTATCCATGTTCTTTGAGTGGATTAAAAATTATATATTTTTGCATTTTTTGTAAATTTTATGAAAAACAGTCATTCCTGAGCTTGATTACCCTTTACAGCCTTTGTTTAGATTAGCCAAAGAGTATCTATTTTTTTTCTATGTATACTCAAAATATTTATGATACTTTATGCATACTCTGGGAAGTACAATAACAAAAGAGTGGCCAAGATCAGTGTTAACAATTCCACTCTCCCACTGAAACCTTCCGCAAAATCTAAGAAAGCTCTGTAAGCATATGTTGAAAACCATTAAAATCAAAGAAAGGATGCTGAAAAACTACTGCCAGTGTAGATTTTTCCTGGGGTTGAATGAATTTGTTTATCCACTTTCAAATGGTTTGATATACCTGCTACAAGGATAAATACAAATTTATTTAAAGCTATTTAAAAAACAATCCTACAATTCAATTATTCCCATTGTAAAATATATATTTAATATATATACACATTTATATGTATATACAAATGGTTTTACTTCTATATGGAGATATGAGCAATTCCTAGATTTCATTCAGCTAAATTTTAGAGCTAATTCAGCTCTATATTCAGCTCAGCTTTCAGTCTACTCCATTGGAATTTTTCAGTCCTTTGTGTCTTGTCTTTAAAAGAGCCCCACTTTATGTTATTAATTAGTTATTTTAAATTACTTTTATTCATATTTTAGATTTAAAATAATAAAAACAAATAATTTTATCTATTTTAACAACATTTATCACTTTTATTGTCACTTAAAAAAACTCTCAACATCAGAACACAAAACCATTTTTCATAGAGTAAATAACCATTTTTCAGGTATTTAGTCCCCTTTGTTTCTCATTAAACAGTGGGGTTTTTTTATTTATGAAAGAGTTATTTTTTGTTCTCAAATTTTTACGTTTTCCAATTGGTAAATGCTTCTATCATTGTGATGATAAGAGCCATAAATAAGCATAAAGAGACATTGATGTAAGTTTTAAAGAATTTAAGTATTCTGACTTTGTAGTTGAGAGTTGTTAGATCACTCACTGAATGACACTGTCAAACATCAGCATTTTCTACAGGACTTTTGCCTGTTCTCTTAATTCCCCTCACCTTCCCATTAAGCTCCTCAAGACTTAAGTTATCCTGTATCCATCCTCTGTAGGGCACATGGAAGGAAACTATCAGTTCTGAGTAGCATTCAAATCCCTTGGTTTGGATAGAGCAACCTTGACCTTCTGAAATAAAGCTGGTTAGAAATAACTCTGTTTCTCCATAGCTTTGGGGAAAGGACTTTTTACTATTCCCCTCAAAAATACTGGATGAGAGCACTACAGAAAGGGATTATTGATCTGCCAATTACTATCTGTGCCAATTTGGGTATAATTTTATTTAATTTTTATCCAGTCCTTCCACCCCTGAGATTTTTGGGCCCAGAATTCTTGCACTGCTCTTGGGGTAGTGGAATCTTATTGAAAAACCAGTGTTGTGTTGAGGCTGGTGACTAAAGACATAAGGTCTCAGTTAATCAGAGGAAGACTTTGCTACATTTGGTATTAGGGGCATTGAGCACATTGGCTGGGGTGAGCAGTAGTGGGTAAAGGACCTGAAAAGTTCCAATTACGGTCAGTAGGAAACAGATCTGAAAAAGTTCAGATAACGTGTATAATTTATTACCTCCCAGATGAGAAATAAATCTTTCATGGAGTAGATTTGTTTTCAATTATAGCCCCATAAAGATCAAAGTCCAGCAGGAGTTCCTCAGGAAAGTAGTCAATTTTGGTTTATTTCCAGATTAACACAATTGCCTAGTTTGGCACCAGGTAAACCTTCTCACCTCCTTCCCTCAATCTCTGAAGCTGCAGCTGGTGCTCATAGCTAGATTTTGAGACAAGGACCTGAAAAAGGGCCAAAAAGCAGACACAATCCTAACAATTCTGTTTGAGTCTTGCACATTAACATTAATTTGCTATTAAATCTAGAAAAACGTACAGTTCTAATTGGAAAAGAAGATAAAGTGCAACTGTTTGCTGACTTCAAGATCACAGAGTATGAAAACAACAAGTAATTATTTTTAGTCAATATGAAAAGCTATGCTAAACCATGCCTGGTGTTATTAAATACTGGTAACTATGGCGGTGCAGGTGGCTCCAGCTGCTCTGTCTTCTGAGGAGAACTCAGACAACCAGCTGTGGTGGTCAGCAACCCAAGTTTAGCATGTAACTTTCAGTCATTGTGAGAACCCATGAGTCCCTTGTTCTGCTGTTTGCATGTTTTCCCCTGATTTGTTAATGTTTTTCCCTCCTTGCTTTATGTATGAGGTTGTGTATATTCATTTCCCAAGTTTAATATGTATCAGTTCTAGAAAGTTCTTTGTTCCTCGATGCCCCATTGGTTCTTTCCCTAAATCCCTCCTTTGTGTTATTTCCATTGGCTCCCTTGCACTCAACCCTGCCTCCTGTCAAGTATCCCATTTGCTGTATCCCTTATCCCCGCCTTTCCTATCCCCACTATAAAATCCCTGGAGCCTTGTCAGATCCTTGGCTCTCCATTTCCTCCCTCCATTGTCTCACCTCAATAAACCTTCTGCATAGAAAGAAGAGGCCCCTCTCTCTCCCTTCTTTGCCTCTGCCTGGGTGCCTCCACACCCTGTTCAGGGAGGGCCCCCTCGGGTGAGGAGCGCACCCTCGTCTGCCCGCGCCTTTGGGTGTGCCTGTGCCTGCCCTACTGCAGTTGGGTTGTGGCTCGACCTCCGGGCTCTCTTTGAGCTAGCACGCAGAAACCTGACAGATAACTACTCTGAAATTTTTCAGCAATAATATCAATAACATAATATACTATAACTTCAGATGATTCTGTTATTGGCATCCAGCAACAGAAGTACATTCTTTTGCAATTGCAGCTTAAAATATAGATCTGTCCTTTCAAAGGAAACTTACTTCTTGATAAATTACCTGGGTAATTACGTTATAAAGAAGATAATTTAAAGGCCATCAGTAAGCTTGCTAACTGACAACCGATATTCCTCAGCAGGTTTTTTATAATAATATGTTTAAAGATATGCAACCTTTTTCAATGATTTCTGTTACGTTTTCTAAATTCTTACCACATTGCATAACTACAGATCCCTCCGGTCTGAGGTTTCTGTAAGTACCCTTTGTATTTATTGGTTGGGGATTTTAATTCGTTTGGGGTTTTCTTTGTTGGGGTTGTTTCGGGATTTTTGCTGGTTTTTAAGTTATTTTTATGTAACATATATCTCATGCAGAACACTCTAAAGACTCTGTCACAAGAAAAAAATATTCTAATAACACATTGCTAGTTCTTAATTATGTATTTTTTCAAGTCTGAATTTTTCTGGTTTATGATAAAAAGGCTCTGCCATGGAAAATGGAAAAACAATTTAGGGAACCAATGCTCAGAAATACCAGCTGGGAAAATCCCATAGACTTCACCAGTACAGATGAGAACAAAGCACGGGATTCAGGTGATCTATAGGAATACTGGCATTTATGCATTGTCTGCTAAGGTAGGTGGTTTACCTCTCTAAAACAAATGCTGCACAATTATTGTTCTGTTTTTTTTCTAATGAGGAGGAACATTTCTTAATCAGGAACAGCTCTGCAGTAGATTGTCACAGCACCACCATGGAGAAAGAAATACTCTCACAGCAAGAGATTCCAGAAGCTCTGTTTCTAATAAAGAACTGTTCTCAGGAATGTCATGGATGAGCTGTGTGAGGTATGATGATGGATATGAAGATGAAGGATGCAGCTGAAGAAGACCAGTGCCCTTTCAGTAAGTTACTTTCATTATTTGAGGTTGAGTGATGGAACAGCTTCTAAAGTCTCTGAAAAATTGCTGTAGTTCTGCTTATTCAATGGACTAGATGACATGTAAGCGTATAAAGAGAAGTGAACTCTTTAAATTGTGTGTGTAGAGTTGTGATTTTCTACAAGAGAATGATTTTAGATATTTCTTCACTTGCTTTACCTCTTTACATGCTTTGAATATAATTTGAAACAAATTTATATCAACTAAAAATACTTCTTTTCTTAAATAAGAAAGCATGCATAAGCTTATACTATGTAAAATTGTACTGTCAGTCTTCTTTACTCAAAGCTGAACATTTATATGCCAACATCTGCCCAACCAAAACAATGAGTCTGGGAACCATTATCTGAGCTGCAGTTATGATACAATCCACCTCAATTAAATACAAAGTTAATTTATGCTTTAGTTGTCACAGTCCTTTTGCATGTGTTATGAGCCTGCAAAATTACTTTAAAAGTTACCTTCATAACTATACCTATCATGATAATACAGAAAATAAACTAAAATTGCAGTAATTAAAACCCCCACAGAAATCCCCAGATGATTTATCTTTCATAAACCTGTCTCTGATGTCTTTTTGCTGCTCAGCACCTTATCTTCCTTGCTCTAAAATGAGTACTAAATTCCTTTGTAGAGTGTTCTGCAATCTCTTACAATTGTTCTGTAAGAGTGGGATATTATAAGGACTTGGTTTTTTTTTTTACCTAAATGGTTAAAAAATCGTTTCATGACAAAATCAAGGTTTCTGTAAGGATTGATGAAGGCACTTAAGAAACATTCAACATTTAGTTCAGAGTTTAAAGCCCTGTAAAAGTACTATGAGGCAATTATATTTAGCTCTTTGGTACAAGGCCATATATTCTTTGTTTTATTTTTTTAATCCAAGCCATCAAAATGGTTAATACTTCATAGCATGGCAAAACATGCAGGAAAAAAAAAAAAGTAGTTATTAGAATAATTGCAAGTTGGCTGCAAGGAACAAACTATATAAAAAATGTTATGGCTGAGTACAGATACAACACTCCTTAAAAGCATTACTAAAAGCAAGATCCTTCAGCTCTCCCCTTGTGTCCCTGGAGATTCATGGAGGGTATCTTGGCTCTTACTCTGTTTAATATCTGAGTTTTCTGCTTAAATTTGATAGTTCAGACATCCAGCCTGTCAACAGTCCTCCATTATTTGAATGACTTTCCCTTTCTTGCTACAGAGGGCCAGAAAGCACATCCATAAATCAAGACTCCCTTTGAACACAAAAAAATCAAATAATTTAGAAGTTGCTCTAGAAAGCAAAGATGTTGCTGATGTTAGTGCACAAAAATGGGGATTCAGGATGAGGCTACGGGTGCTGTTTATAGTTCAGCTCACAATGCCTGAGTAATGTGGTACACAGTCCCTCAGGAGCTCAGTTTTCATCTAAGCATCACAAGGATAAAAATTACAGAAGATTTTATTGAGGCTTGGGGAGATAAATTCCATGAATGTTGAGAGCATCTATGGGGTAGATTGATAAAGGAAATAGGGAAATAGGAAAAGGTAAATAAAAATGGAGGAACAATTTATTTGCTTCAGAGAACACCTCTGCAAAGGCTCCCATTCCATATTCTTAATCTGTCATTCAGGCCTTAATCAAGCCTCCAGAATGGAGTTTTGCAACAGAGCTTGTAGAAAGACAACTTCTTAAAATGGGAGAAATCCATTTTTCACTGAATGTCAGTACACTATCAGTGCCTAGTTTTAAACTTGAAAAATGTCATCTCAAATTCTCCCCTTTAAAGACTGAATGGTTTGTCATCGTTGCTCTCCTCTGGCTGCTTGAAAGAAAAGCTATAGTTGATTTCTTACTGTAAGTAAATTCCATGCAGTTAGTACATGCTATAGCTGATGCATGCTTGTATTTTTTCACTTTTATGAGATGGAGTTTCAGGGACTATAGATCTTAATTCTGAACCACTTCTCCACCTTGAGCATTCAGCTTGATTTGACATGTCTTTTTCCTTATTTTTCCCCTGAGGTTCCTGACTGACATACAGACAAAAAAGGCAGTGTTAGCTTCTTCAAACAGACATCCACAAGATAGAGAATTCGGTGTAACAACTGCATGTTTTTTGAGTTCTGTCCTCTTTGGTCCTTATATAAAGGAGTGGTGTAAAGAACCATGATAATATTTCAGCAGCTTTCAGCAGAATATTACCTAAAGTATTCTGCTAATTCCACCTCCTCAGTCCAAAAACTAAAGGAGAATATAGCCTGGAGATAAAGTTTAAAAAAAACACTTGTGGATTTAGGGAACTACTTTTCCACTGAAAAACTCCTTGAGCAACGACCTTGAGCAAGTCATTTAATCTCTTTGTTGCAGATCCTCAAAGGTGCTTAGGTGTATAATTTCCATTAATTTCTGTTAGACCAGTGAGGATCTGTGTGCCCCAGTCCTCTACGTGAAACAAAGAGATTCTGCTTGGGTATGTCACAGAGGCCTTCTGTGTATCTTGTCAAAACGTGTTCATTAATGTACTTAGTAACTCTGGTGATGGTGGTTCTGCCTAAGATGAAGTGATTTAATTCACTAATTGCCACACAATACCACTGAGACCAAGATCTGAAAATGACTCAAAAGGTGGGAATATATACAGATTTAAAAAAAAAAAAAAAAAAAAAAAAGATAACTGGATGTTCTGTTTGGCCAAATTTAGAAATACATTTTCTGAGAGAAGGCAGGTCACCACCATCCCTCCCCCACCAGGTTCGGGAAAAATACATTTTCCTCGAAGGAAAGTGAAGGAGATAAAAAACTATTTATTTAACAAACACGCGGAAAAAGGATAATAATGCTAAATAATAAAATCTCTCACTGTGGAGACAAAACCTGGTAAAGTGTTCGAGTCCTCCCTTTGGTCTCCTCGGAGCTGGGGCTTGGCCCAGGGCCAGGTCCTGTGCACTCAGTGGAAAGTCCTCGTGATGTGTTCTAATATTGAAGCAGTCCAGTAGAAAAGAGAGAAAATCTGAAATTCCAGGGAAGGAAAAAATTCAACTCTCAGTCTCACGCCGGAGAAAAAGAAGCTGAAAAAACTGGCCAAAAGCTGACTGGGAAACCGCAAGCCGGGTGCTTCCTCGCTCCCCTGCCGCAGCTGGGGAAAAATGCTATCTCTGTGTGACCTTGAACAAGCTGCAAACTGCTTTGAAAAATTTTGCTCAGTTTTTCCTTCCCCCTCTCAGGCTCAGTTTAAAACATAGAAAGGCACAAGAATTAATTTCTGGGCATAGGGCAGCGATATGGGATACACATCATAAAGTCACCCCAAGACACTGGACAACTAACAACCCAGGACTTTTTTCAGAAAAAAATTGCCTTTCTTTCAAATTTTGAGAACAATTTTTCATGTCAGAAAGTGTAAGAGAACTTCTAGCTGTGGAGAAAAGCTAGGGTATTTCTTCTGGGTAGTTTATTCCATAACTGCTCTCTTCAGATGCTAGTGCATCTTCATGTGAAAAATCTCATCTCTAATATTGACGGTTAACGACCAGAGTATCAATCCCTACAGAATCCACTTAAAATAAATGCCTTTTTCTTTCCCACAGATATCAAGTAGGACTTGAAAGTATAATTGATGCACTGTTTTTTTCTTTTTTTAAAGGAAGGTATTTAAGATGGGATTTTTCAAGGAGTACAAGAGAGTTAAGTACTGAGAACTTACTGGCATTCAGCAGAAATCTGATTTTGTACTCCCCTAAAGTGCCTTGGAGAACTTCAGTTGCAAAAACAATCTTGAAGCCCTTGCTGATTCAGAATACACAGAGAAAAGTTCGATGGTTAGGGTTATTAAGGATTGTAAAGCTTTAAACAGCTTGAGTTGACCTGAAAATCGTGTCATGCACGAAAACACAGTAGGTTTTATTGGAGGCACAGTGGGTTCTGCTCCACTTCCAAGTAGGGGTTAATACTGAATATTGGTTCCAATATTCAGAAAAGACAAGTTTAACAGTACATGTGCTGTTCACCCTTAGCATGAATCGATAGTCAGTTTTGAACACTGCTTGGAAAGTACTCAGAAGACAATTATATGATTGCAGAAAGTTGGGAGATTACTGCAGGCAACTTAGTATGACTGCTCTTTAGCAATAGAACTTGGAGAGTTTCAGGCAATGTCAGGTAGTCAGAAAATTTAAGGGCAGCAGCTAAAAATAGAATACTACTGTTCTTGTGAGTTTGCTTTTTAGTAGAAAAACCCCTAATTTTACCATACTGCTTTGAATTAAATTCCACATAATTGCTGGGGGCTTAGCACAGTTCTGGGGGGTCTAACAACATGCAGCTGAAAGAGCTAGACTAAGTAAGAGAAGAAGGCAGATTAATGGCTTAGTATTTTCCTTAAAACATTTACTGAAAGCATGAGAATGGATGCACAGACCAATACTTAGACAGTAATTACTCAGCCAGATCAGAGTACTAATTATGTGAAATAGCACAGCTTTTCAAACTTAAGCAAGAATCCTCCTCCTTAAATCATTGCAATCTCCAGATGTTTTCAACAGAAAACTCTACTCTGATACAAATTCATAGCCTTGATTAAGAAAGAGTGCTAACAAAGCCTTCTATCCTTTTAAGTATAGGTGACCTAAGAGCTAAAGATGTTCTGTCAACAATTTACTAAGAGAACAGTTTCTGAACCACACTGAAAAACAATTGCTGCTATCTATTAGAATTTTATCTATAATGTGGGGGTTTATTTGTTTGTTTCAAATGAGCCATTAAAGTCCTATGAGCTTCTTTCTTCCAACTGACATTGATCAGTGCTGATAGTACACTTAGAATGTGATATCAGATTTTACAAATCTCATGCTTTACATTCAACTTTAAAAGTACGCAGAGAAAGTTTATCTCCAAATTTCAGTTAAGAACTTGAACAGAATTCATAAAGCTTTAGGTAGTGGAAGCACAGAGTGGTCAACTTTTTCATGAACACTAATTTTGAAATAAATTATAGTGAAGATGATTCTTCAGCTGTCTGTAAGTGAAAAAGGAGTATAAGAATGGAAGGTTATTAAAAAAAGAAAACTCAACGGTGTGGTGTTATTAACTTCTTTTCATTACTATTTATCATTATTATTTTGACTTGTGGATATTAAGGAGTAGCCTTCACTTTCAATAAATCATAAAGATGTAAGCTAATAGCTTCAAAGCACTCATTTAAAGGATGAAGAATTTTAAACAAAGCGCTCACATACTTCATTCTCCTTAAATTCCTAACTAATTTAATGCAACTTCTGTACTCTACAAAAATAGCTACATATCCAAATGTTTTTTCTTCCCCTAGGAGAACTCCTGTTCCAATGAAGAAGATTTCTAATAGCTGTATTTTTTTTCCTTGCTTTCTTCAAATTCAAGTACAAAAGTATAATTCGTTTCTTAAGTAAGACATGCTTGTGCTTATTCATTTATCTAACAACTTTATTTCAAATATATCTAGTCAGAGTATGTAAGTGAAAATCCAAAGGAAACCTAAATGTAGTACTTAGCATAATACTCATGAATAAATACAAAGTCAGATCTATAAAGATAAATTTTATGTGAATTATATACAAAAAAGAGAAAGAAATATAAGATCTCTACTTGAAAATTACAAAAATTCAACCATACTATTTTTGGATCTGCTATTGTTACACCTGATATTAAATTTAAATTCTGCCATTATTTGCATGACTACTTCTTCTTTCTTGTTTATTTTTGTGAAAATACATTTGCAAAGAATATTTTTTTTTTGGACTTGTGATTGAGCACTCTCTTCCAGTAATGTCTGCAGGAAGTCTATGTATACAATCCTTAATCTCAATATTTTGATAAGATAAAAAAAGATCAGAAGTTGCATAAAATGCAACTAATTTTATTTAAATTATACTAAACCAGTATTTAATTTGGTTTCTCAGAGTCTGGGAATGTTGTTAAGCTATTAACACTTTTAAATCGTAACAATTATTTAAAGCACATTGTCCTTTTGAAAGTAAAAGCAAAACTAATATGGCAGTCTGTTCATTTTATAAGAAACTGAGGTTATTTTATTTAAAAATCTGTTTTCTAATAACAGATTTTTTTTAAATTACCCCCTAGGAGCAAAAATGGCCTTACACTACCAGATAGTTTCTGCTATTCTATTGCAAAGAATTCAGCAGTAAACCAAGGGTAGCAGGCACTTTTCCTAGAAGAATGGTTTCAATTATTTCAGGAAGGAATCTTTTTGACACAGTTGAAGGAGACTATCCATCTTCTGTTAATTTAAGCAGTAACAAACCAACTGCAGGTATTTCATTACCTACATGAAATATTTGCTATACCAGAGAAAAAATTATTTATATTCTATGCAACAAACACAGGGACACGAACAGTTTAGAGCTCCTCTAGCTAAAAATACCATGGTGTAGAGTCCAATGTCACATACAACAATCTGCAGAAGTTTTTTTATCACAACAGCAAGGCTATGCATAGTAGTGAGTATATGTGTATCAAAATTCACAGTCCCACAGCCTGTTTGGGAGGAGAAATACTGATCCTATAAAGAAGCTGATACTAAGTCAGACTCAATATCCCATAGACTTGACATAAGAAACAGAAAGTATCACACCTGTGCATGGGATAAATCTAGAATGGTTTCTTAAGCAAGTTTTCAAAATGGCATCACCTGAACTCCTTCGGAATGCATCTCTTGACAAAGAATTAAATATTCTAATTAGTCTAAGAAAGAAAAAAGACTAAAATATTTATCTTTTTTTAAATTTTTCCTGATAAAGCCTCCTCTTAAAAGAAGTTGATAGCATTTGATACACAGAGTCCAATCTGGCATCTCTGACTCATGGGCACACATGAGTTTTCAGTAGTGGATCTCACATAATTGCTACTCAGAACCTCATGCTTGAATCCACTTCCTCGTCTCCGGGCTGCACTTCTGTACTCAGGTGTCAATTTATCTTTTGGCCTGTACTGCAGCACTCCTCCTGAGCAATCCAAATGTTCTTGTTTTAAGTGCATAGCGTCTCTGCCTGTGTCACTCTCCAAGTATTGCTTTCTGCTGGAGGAGAGGAAAAGGGAATGCAGACTTAAATCTCACTCAGATTTTGGACAAAATGGAGTAATCAAAATTTATATCTAGATCCCTGCTACCCAAATTACATAGCATATGCTTATTTATTTTGGATTTTTAAACATGACTCTTTCATTTCTCTATTACTATGTGTTAATTACAGCAGTTTAGAAAGTTTTGTTTTCACTTTAGACAACAAGAATCAGCTCAAATCCAAGTATGTTAACTCTTAACCCTGTTAGTAAAGTTTCAGTTAAAATTGCATTTTGTTCTGCCTCAGATTAATACAGTCTATACCTATTATTATTTTTCATAAAAAAGGAAATATAGCAAATAACACGTTTGATTTTATCCTCAACTGTAGCTTTGCACAGGGTTAAAGTCAAATACCTGGGAAGTGAATTTCTGCCGTGCTTGTATTTTTTTATGTTATTGCTGTCACAGCCACACATCCTTGAGTCTGGTTTCCATTAATTGTGTGGCTTTTTGCCTAAAGTCTATTTTTGTGCACTATTAATTGTATATGCCATTTCCATCAAGATTACAATACTGGGGAAAAAATTTAAAAAACCCACAAACTAACAGAAAGAAGAAACCACTTGACAACTTTGATCATGGGAAATGATAAGTATCTTAACATGTATTCTATGATTTTTTTTAAATTTGGTCTATTCTTTGAAAATTCCTTTCCTTCAAATGAAGGCAGAGGAATATGAATTACACCCTAGCTAAAGGAAAAGGTAAATAGGATTTTGACTATGAATGTCTTAGACCCTCGTTCATATAGAGTATTATAAACCAAGAGTCTGCTTCTTCATCTCCCTCACATCCAGCAGTCAAGGATTTAAAAGCACTTTCACTGCAAGCAAAAAACCAAACAAAACAAAACCAAAACCAAAGCCAAAAAAATTTCCCAAATTCCCAAAAGCTTTTGCTCCAAAAGACTCCTGCCTGCAATTTGCTGTCAAAAGAAAAATGTCCTCCATATGCAATTCCTTTTACAGTTTCTTGACTTTACCAACTTCAGGTGCTGCTGACTGCACCTTGCTGCCTCAGCCCACCTGACACTAGAACAATTTAATTCCCTCTCTTTTACTCCCCTCTGTCTTTTTTATCTCTTTTACCCAAGTCCTATGAGAATCTGATCAAAATGAAACTACTGATAAATTTGTGACAATATGAGGTGTTCTGCATCCAAGCTTAAACTCTTACATGCCTATGAAAAAGCAAAGTAAAAGCTGAAGAATTTTGGAGGGAACTAAGAAGTGGAAATTTATTTACCGAAAATTAAATCCTGACAAACACTCTTTATTTGCTTTATGTGGTGAAATGCTGCTTATGTGCTGGATACTAGAAAGAAAGGGAGGACAAAATAGATAAATGTACAGCAATGGACACAAAATGAGGCACAGAAACCTGAACATTCAGAAAGAACAGGTCTTTGCTCTGTGTGTCACTTTTGCTATTTATTTCTGATGCAGTGCTGCAGCTTTCATGTATCTTCTTTCTTAATTGTTTGAAAATTATGGCACAGGGTTCAGAAAATATTAACAAGTGTTGCTCAATACCTGTAGCCTCAGCACTAAGTAACCTTACATTAGAGGTACTAACATATGACCAAAGTGGAAGCAGACCATCATCTCAGGATGTACAAATGCCCTTTAATTCATCATGGGACTGTATTGCCCTTGCTTATAAGCACAAATTTATTAATGTAACTTAAAAATCTTTTTGCATGGGCTGGATTATCTGCTTAATAAAGAAAATAACCTGTTTTTCTGAAACCATAAGGAGGACAAAGGGGACAAAGACAGGAAAACCGAAGGAAAAAGGTAACCTGAATGATATTTTTAGCCCTGTCTCTAGTTCTTTTTCACAACTTATGTTACAGTACTTTTTCCTCTAGCATCCATCACTAGAAATAAACATGCTGAAGGTTAAATCAAGAATTTTATTCTGCTTTTTCTTTCTCCTTTCCCTTCACAAGGGCATCCATTTTCATGTTTGTATTTAGTCATATAATATAACACTATTCTAGACTTGGCCTCCCTAGGAGCTGTAGTTCACCCTTGGAAGTGGTTGCCTAAGGTGCTCACTGTTGCTGGACTCCAGGACTGTTTATTTAATTACTCTTCCTTGGTGTACTGCCAGTACACAACAGACAATAATGTAGTTTGTCTTTGACTTTGCTCCATGCTCCTTCTGTCTCTTAACTAACAAGCTGAACTAAACTAACAAAACCCACAAAAACAAAAACGTCCCACCCAAAACAAAAACAAAACCAAAAGCCACAAAAAAAAGACTTTCAATTAAAAATGGATGAAATCTATGACTCCTGTGGGAAGATCCCAAAATACATTTTCTGCAGGAAAAAAAAAAGAAAATTAAAAAGTTGAGTAAATAGAGCCATGTTTTGGCTGAAACTAAGATTATCTGAAACTAGGGTTTAATCAATACAAATCAGAATTCAAATCACATCATTTCAGTACTGTAATCCAAAACCTCTGTGTTCAACATTGTCTCCCTTATTCTTAAGGTGCCTTGAGGCATCATTGCTTGATAAAAGCTTTTCCTTTGCCTAATCTTGCCTTTCTGCATGTCTCAGAACTCTCCCCTACCTTAGAAGTGTAGCACTTAGACAACTTTTGAGCTTAGTCAGGAGCTTACACCTTTTCCACAGGGGCCCCTAAGGATCTCAGTCTAATGAGTATTCTCGGATCACACTAATACATAGCAGTTGCAAAAGACTGTTTGGAAAGATACAGATGAAACTAGCCTTTTTTATAGAAATGTTGGAGGAAGAGATTTTGGCTAGAAGATACTTCCAAAACTAATGTGTTATGCTCTGGATTTTATGAAGTGATTTGAATATTAACATGGTATTCAGTACCTGAGAGTTCAAACCCCACCTATCTATGAAGGATTTGAATTTATATCTCCTATGTATTGAGACACAGAGTCTTAATATAATGGAGCTCTTCTATCAAACAAAAACATTTCTGTCTAAAATTTTTTTTATGTCAAAGAGAGAGCTAAAGAGTAATCCTATATCTCTATGATTAAACCATTCTTTGAATGAGAGACTTAGTTATCCATGTTTCTTTTAATGCTGACATTTTTATATGAAATGCACAGCCAGGTCTTGAAGTCCTTTTTATGATTTAGGACCTATTGAAACATGCAGTAGAAATTGCAGTGCTGGTATAAAACTAGTAGGAGGAATCATTTCCTACTGTTCAAATTCATGAGCTCAGTCTAAGGGAGTCTTTCTGTTAATGCTTCCTACTGCTACACATAATGCACTGAAAAACAGTAGGCATTAGCTTAGTAAAGCTATTGTGAAGTATTGCCAATGACTAAATGGAAAACAGGTATAGATTGTCCCTCATAATGGCATTACACCAAGTCTGTACTGCTTTATTCCTTTGCATGACCTCCTTCAATTCAGCGGAGCTCTCCAAATATAAATGTAGGGAAAAGCTTGTGTATAGTAACACTGTCCTGTGAAAGTGCAGCTACTGGAGCTGAATGCCAAGCATTTGCAAGCATTGAGAGCCACTGAATTAAAGGTTATTTAGTTCTGTAAGGGACAGAAAAATATACAAAAATTGTTTTATTGTTACTGACTTTTTCCTCTCCCCCACCCAATCTGAATCCAATTCTAAAGTTTACGAATTTCCTTAGAGTACCCCCAGGTACTCATACTATACTGTAAGAGATTTAAAATGTATGTGACTAATTGTTAGAAAACTGTTAATTAAAATAATTTTCTGCCAGACATAAAGGTCAGAATGCTCTGCCAATTTCAAAGCTTTTTATCAAAAATGACAGCAAATGCACCATATATAGGAATGAAAGAGGGCAGAACAGATGTGGGGATGACCAAGGCATTGTCTTGATCATGATCTATAGGACTTGGTGGGAGGGGCCGGCTGCTAAGACAACATAGGAAAGCAAATATCATCCTTAAGGAAAAATGCCACTGAAATGTCAGGAAGACTAACTTGGACATGTCAGTGTCAACGTCTGCTACTGCTAATGATGCCTGGTCAGTACAAAGTCTGTTACAAAAATAGGGTGCAGAGACTTCTGGGAAATGCAATGCCTTTGAGAGTTAAGATACAGACTGATGCTGTGAAGAACTGTATGCCCTCGACTCATTTTGACAGCAGACACTTCATCAGAGGAGGACCAGAGGTGTTACACTTGAAGGATAAGCTACAAAACCAGAATTTTATTTATAGCAAGAGATATAAAGCAGAGATGAAATAGAGGAAGATAGCAAAGACTGTATGAAAAGAACAGGTAAATGAATCAACTTATGAACACATATGTCAAGACAATGGATACAGCTGGAGCTGAGTAAGAAAATACTCCCCATTGACGTAGATTGTATGTTCAGGATGGAATTTAGGTCCAAGGATTTAGAAAAAAAAAGTCACATGACTCTAACTGACCTTTCATGGAAGGCCATTGGAGGCTGATCTCCTAATTTCTGAAGCCACACTTTACTGACCTGTGGTGGGATTTTTATAACTTACTCCCTAAAACTCTTGTTTGTCTGAGACTAGCTTTTAGGTCATTCAACAGATTTTTGTTTCAGTCAAATTGAAAAATATTACAAGATCTCATCCATGATAAATAATAAAAACACATCAGTGCAGGTGGTGATCGTCACAGAAAATTATTAGCAATTTACACTGTGAATAGGTTCACAAAAAAAAAAAAAAGCTAATGTTGAAAAGGACACTAACAGTGAGGTTTTGGGGTTGCATTTTGCATTGTGAACCAGCCTTAGATTTGGGAGCATGTATAAAACAAGGTTTGAGTTTTCATTCCAGTCTGATTTTTTGATGGAAAATGAATTTTTGTCTGAAGTAAATTTTTAAACTAATGATTTCTGTTCCTGTTTATTTTTTCTTCCTTGCTTGCTATCCTTTTTGGTAAACAGTGATGCAAATCTCTACCCTTACCTCAGTTTTTTACTAGGAGTGGTGTTTTCTAGAAATAGCAATATATATGGGAAGCTGGACCCTGCAGGTGAACATGGGCTATGTAAACTACAACTATCTTGAAACATTGCAGTAATGATATAAAAAGGAACTTTTGGTGATTTGGTCATATAATTTTCATGATTTTTACCAAATCACACATTTATTTTCGTTAAGAGTGAAGGAAAATATAGGTTTTGTTTATTTTGTTGTTTTCCTCCGTACTCTGTAAAGTTTAAAGATTTTATTTGAGTGTTTTTTTCTTTTCCAAATCAAGTGGTAGCTTCAATTTGGTATCTATCATCAAAAATGGAGTTAATCACTAGGAAAAAATTATTTCTTCCACATCTTCAAAAATCACCTACAACTTAAGAAATGTTGTGCCCATAATGTACCCAAATTAAGATCACTTTTGTAGCCAGTATTATAGAGATTTGGGGTCCTATTTTTAAATTAAGCATTTTTTGTTCCAGGGATAATATCATGGCATATGCCCATGCTCTTTGGTCAAGGTAGCCCAGCCAGGAATGCAGATGTGTGTTCAGTTTTACTCACTACAGTGGGTTTTTTTACCCCATCAGAGACCTAGTATTTTGCACTCCTGAAAAAGTGAGTAATTCTGCCACAGTGAAGAGAAATATCCTAATATTTGGGTATGGCTGAGTGAAGCCTGGGGAAGATTTATCCCACTGCCAAAGGGAGGAAAACAGATGATGTCTAGACTTTGAGTATGCAGGTGATAAGAATATTGTCTGTAAGTGGACCTTTCACAGAGACTTCAGTATCAACTTATTTCCACATGAATATGTTATTCAATATTCTTAGCAACTCTAAAATATCATATAAATTTAATTCCCCTCTAATGGGAACCTTTTTTCTTTTTCTCATCTGTATATCTGCAATTACAGGATATTGCACTAGTGGAGAAATTTTTGGCAACCATGCTAAGAGAGATCAATAGTATATCAAGCTCTCTGTGGTATAAACACTAATTGGAAGTGTGAACATGCTTCTTGCAAATGCTTCTTACCAGTAATCTTGGAAGTCAGACAAAAAGTTGGCATCTGAAATATCAGATGAGTACTACCTATGCTAGATTATAACATACTTGCTAATTTATGTAATTTTAATTGGAAAAGAATAATAATGAATTAATATTAGGAAGGATATTATCACCAAGGCAAAAATCTGCTACATGATAAAGACACAATAACATAAATACTTGGAGAATAATCTCAGCTGTCATGGATGCCACTAGGAAAATAATATTTAACTCCTACCAGGAGACACTGAAAGCATTGTAGCATCAAATGTGATAGAAGCATCTCTAATGTCAAGTAAAAATGAACCTGAGATATGACCCAATCACAAAGGTTAGGTGACATAAACTGACGTGTGTCCAAGTTGTTCTCCTTAGTATTGTACAAAATTCTGGAGGATGATGGACAGTGGAGGAAGCCAAACCTGCTCAATGTTTTGCATGTTTAATTTGAATAACTGTCTCCAGACTGATGATTTCAGAGTGTAGAGATAAGATGCCAGAAGAGCATGAGATACAAGCTGGATGATGCAACAGCCCAAAGAGAGTAAATTCAAATGCAACAGCTGGCTGAACTGTCAAGACAGAGAGAGTTGTTTAGAACTGCATATGACCAGGAGTTCATTGCAGGTCCAATTCCCAGTCCTTTTTTTGCTGTGTCCTATCCTTTTTCAGACCCCAAGCACAAATTATATGTATCTCACAGAGGTCAGACCTTAAAGACATGTCCAATGTATATAAATAAGTTACTTTTTACAGAAGCAAAAAGACCTGGATGACTTTATCAGACATAATGTAGGAAAAACTGAGCATGAAGAGGCTTTTGCAGACTCTCACACATAAAGAACAAGATTTATTTTGTAGTACACAAGCAAGCATTAGTTTTTCACCTTTGAATTGCTGATCTAAATAACAAGAATTACACACTGATTCTTCACTATTTTTATTTTTGGAGGCCTAAAATGTAGAGATGGAAGAGGAAACAAAGAATGCGGAATGGAAGTATTACTAACATATGATATGTTCTACAGAGAATATTAATAAAAATGCTATTCCATTTCAAATGAGGTATAATTCCCCCACCTCTGTACCAGCAGTCTCTAGTTTCCATATTCTGAACTCTTTATATAGGAGAGTACTGGGTGGTGCAAGGAAAAGCCTCCTTCACCCGTATATTCTTTTTTACACACATAAGTTGTTGGGTAATATTTAGCTTAGTTGTTGATGACTTTCCAAACACAGATTTATATTTTATTTTAGCATTTTCTGCCATAAAATAAAAGGGGTTAGCAGCAAAGGATTCAAATACAGTTATAATTAAGCAAAAATATATAAAATTCTATAAGCATTTTTCCCCTTTTAAAAGAATAGCTGATGAAAAGGATGTGCCAGATAAAGATGTTTTCCAAAATTTTTCACGGTGGTACTGCAGGATCCTGCAAAATTACCTTTCTCTGTTTGAATTGCATAAAGGTGGTTGATATATCTGCTTTGATGAACTTTCCCCATACTGCTATACATATAGTGTGACTTGATGTGACCACTGAGAATTTAATAGCCCTCACTTTCTCCCTTAATCCTCGTGACATAATTACACGTCATGTAGGAACTAAAATATTTTATATTTTAGAATGTTCTCAGTTTATAAAATTACAGTGTTTTAACCTAGTCAAGGAGGCATACAACTCTGTGGAGAAAAGCAAAAGGTAAGAGGATTCAGTGGAAGAGAATTTTTTCCATGAGTTCAAGCTTGGAATACAGAACTAGAAAATATTAGTCTGAATGCTTGAAAAGAACAAGCAGAGAAGAATATGCTTTGGCATATGTTTCAGCAGATATTGATGAGAAATCTCAAGTCTTGCAAATCTAAGCACTGGTTTAATGCAAACTGATACTTGACCAAAACCTCCAAATTACATTGTAGAAAACAGGCTTTTACCATATGTGACTGTACATTCAGTGGAGAACGTTAACAGGCTTGTTTGATTGGTTTTTTATGTGGTTGGGGTTTTTTTTGGCTCATTGTTTTGTTATTTTGGTTTGTTTTTGTCCTGGGTTGAGGGGTATTCTATTACCATCCTCATGAGCTGTTGAAATCAGGTGGGGCAGTGTTTCTTTGCCTCCTCCCCCCAGACTATCTTGCTGTTAATGGCCCATCATTGTCCTGCTGCATGACTCAGAGATAACTCCCTCCAGACTATCTTCTGTTAACGAGCCTAATCAACACTTGGCCTCATGACTCATTACCCCACTGTGAGATGCTCCACGCAGAGGGAGGAACCAAGCATCCCATCGTGGATATAACTGGGTCTCTGAGCATCAAAGGGACTGGCTCCACTGGATTTCCAGAGGACAGGAGCTACACAGCCACTGCTGGACTTTGCTGAGGAAGAGCAGACCCCTTCTACTACAGGATCACCACTTCAGAGGATTGCAGCCACCATTCCACCAGACTGCTACCACTACCCTGCCTAATAGGGATTCAGGTTGTATCTTGGCTCTGTCAGTGTTTTCTTTTACTTTCTTTTCCTTTTCTTTAATTTCCATTAAATTGTTATTCTGACTTGGTGCCTCTCACTGGTTTATTTTCAAACTAGTACAGTTTTTTTGTTTAAATTGCATATTTGAATTGCTTCTTTGAATTGAATATTGCTTTGAGTAATCAAGTCACTGTAAATGACTGTGCTTTCTGCTCAGAGGCAGTCCTGGTTCTCCCACAGAAGTATTTGATCCAGAACCAAGGTAGCAACAAAGGTCCCAAAGTTATATAGTTTGAGTTGCACCGAATTTTTTATTTCAAGCTCAAATATTCCTGTTTATACTCCTACACTGACTCTCTAGCACTTTCTAGTTCTGTTGCTCTATCAGTTCTAACAAAAAAAGGCCTATAGCTGCATGTTACAGGGGTCATGTGTGTTCAGTTAATGGTGTTAATGTTTCTACTAACAGGGCACTTGTAGTGGGTTGATGCTGGCTGGACACCAGGCACCCACCAAAGCTACTCTATCAGTCCTCACTGCAACTGGGTGGGTGAGAGGAAATATAAGAAAATTTTCTTTACTTGAGATAAGGGCTGGGAGAGATCACTCACCAAATACTTTCACAGACAAAACAGACTCAAATTAGAGATATTAATTTAATTTATTACTAAAAGTCTGAGCACGATTATGAGAAGTAAAATAAATCTTAAAACCAGATTTCCCCCACCCTTCCTCCTTCCCAGTTCTACCTTCCCTCCTCCAGCAGTGCAGGGAAATGGGGAATAGGGGTAATGGTCAGTTCATCACAGGATTTTTCCACCACTGCTCAGGGAGAAGAGTCCTTCCCCTGCTGCATGTGGGTTTGCTCCCACGGGAGAGAATTTTCCACAAACTTCTTCAACATGAGTCCATCCCACAGGCACTTCTCCACAAACTGCTGTAAAGTGGGTCAGTCTTCCACTGAGTACAGTTGTTCAAGGACAGGCTGCTCCAGTGTGGATCCCCAACAGGGTCACAAGCACTACCAGGAAACCTGCTCCAGTGTGGACTCCTCTCTTCACGATTCTACAGGTCCCTTCCAGAAGCCTGTTTCCATGGGTTCACAGCCCTCTCTCAGGCATCCTCCTGCTCTGCCATGGGTCCTTCCAGAAGCCTGTTTCCATGGGTTCACAGCCCTCTCTCAGGCATCCTCCTGCTCTGCCATGGGTCCTTCCAGAAGCCTGTTTCCATGGGTTCACAGCCCTCTCTCAGGCATCCTCCTGCTCTGCCATGGGTCTCCTCCATAGACTGTGGGTGGATCTCTGCATTCCAGTGTTCCTTCATGGGCTGCAGGGGCACAGCTGCTCCACCAGGGACTGCCCCATGGGCCAGGTTATCTCAGCTGCTATGCCTGAGACACCACCTCCTCCTCCTCCTTCTCCAAGGACCTTGTCTGCAGAGTTGTTCCTCTCCCATAGTCTCACCCTGCTCTTCTCTGGCTGCAATTGCATCTGCGCAATTACTTCTTTTCCTTCTTAAATATGTTATTGCAGAGGTGTTACCATTTCTAATTGGCCAACACTTGGCCAGTGGGACATCCATGTTGGAGCTGCCTGGCATTGGCTCTGCTGGACATGGAGGAAGCTTCTGGTAGCTTCTCACAGAAGCATCCCTTGTAGTCCCCCAGTACCAAAACGTGGTGTAGTGGGTTCAGTTTGCAACCGGGTGGAAACACCAATTAGTGTAGTGGTTTGCTCAAAAATATCCATTACTTACTTATTTACCTTCTGTGAAATAAGAATTAGGAAAAAGCAAAGCAGGCACAAAACTTAAAAGACTATAAAGAAGTTTATTAACAGACCTAAAAGAAAGAAAAAAGTCAGACTAAACCTTTAGAACACTTCTCCTCCCCCCACCTTTTTCCCTTCTCCCACTGACAATGTAAAAAGACAACCCTTGAGATTTTCAGTCAGGTTACCACTTCTATAATAACCTTTTTTCAGTTCACTGAAGGAGAGGAGTCTGTCTTGCTCATGCTATGGAGACATCTCCACAAGAAGTTCTCTCATGGGTTCAATATCACAGCGAGACAGCCGCCTGTGTTGGTTCTCTGCTTGCATGTGAGAGTCCCTTCCCCTGACTTACAGCTTTCTCCACAACTGCTTTTGAGGGTCCAATCTTTAGCTAATGGGGTACCATTTTAAGGATGAGCTGTTCAGACCAAAGGTTCTCTTCACCTATCTCTGGGAGCATCTTCATCTCTAGGAACAGTGGTCTTCTCCTTCCCTGGGAGGAAGAATCCTCATCACTTCCATCTCTCCCTGTTCAAACTTCTCATCAACTTACAGCTACTTCAGCATTTGCTTATTCCAGCACAGGTACTTTTGCTCACAAGTACAATTTGAATGCTCCACCCCCGCATGCTTTCATGAAATTACAACAGGTACGCTGATGTATACACTCCATCACCATAACTTTACAACAGAATTTCAGCTTCTAAGCATCTCCTCTTTCTCCTTCCTCAGAGTTTCAGCGCTCTTCCTTCTTTACTGACTTTGATGTCTCTCTGGTGCTCTCTTAACTTTCTGTCACCTTACCCTCTTCCTCTGACTCGGGAGAGGATTGATGTCTGCAGGCTTCATCCGTTCTGGAGGAAGCTTACAGCACTGAAAGGGTTAATCTCTCCCGGCCCCGCAGCTGGAATTCGCTTATGAGCTTTGCTGGGCAGCGCCTCAGATGAATTTTCAGCTGAACTGGAGTGGGGGGGATGTGGAGCCGGGCCGCGCCGCCTGCACGTGACAGGGCTGTGGAGGGGGAAACTGTGGATGGAACAGGGCCACACAGCTCCAGGATGGCTGTGTCCCAGCCCGGCCTGGGCCAAGCAGGGCCCAGCCTGGCCCAGCTGGGCCTCATGGACCCCCCCCAGTTACCTGTTCCAAGGCTGGAAGAAAGAGAGGCTTTCCTAGGACTTGTTCATTCTTAAATGTGGACCACAGAGGCGTGTCAAGCTCCTTAAGTGGCTTAAAAAGTTGCCAATATTCAAACTAGCCAGTTGATAGGTTCAGTCAGGTCATAGAGGAAGCTGTAAGCACCTCTTTGCAGGAGGATCAATTCTGTAGCTATGCTAACCCATGACACATGGCCATACAAACTAATACCACAAAAAATACAGGACTAAATATTGGGATCCTGTAACAGTTATTCTTCGGTCATTGTTCAGATTCGTTCTTGTAGAAGGCTTTAGCAACATTCATTGCCCTGAGTTAAAACCCAGTTCCAACAAAATTCAACATCTTTACTTTCAAGCACTAATGTGAGGCTGTGCTTAAGTACACTAAAGGCAAATGGGAAAAATAAACACATGTAGCCTAATAGTAAGCCAGGCATTGTTTAAAATTGTGCCTTCCAACTCTGCAAATATTTACTGACAAGAATGAATCTTTATCAGACAATAATTGAAATCTTGTTGCTGTTACATCTCTGTCGCAGAAGTAACTGCGATGAAGTCATATGAGTGTATTTGAATGAAATACATGAACAGTTGTTTTTCTGAGCACCCCTGTATTATTGCAGTGTTTAGGTGTCACAAATTATCTATCTTCTGAAGTAATAAACAATATAATTTATACTGGATTCAAAAATGCAAGAAACAAAAGCTCATACAAACTCCCAACTTCTCAAAAGTTAGGAATACAGATTGGTATACAAATAAATAAATTGTATGAAATCATGTAGCTTTCAGACTTAAAAATTTAAAGAAAAAAGGAAATTACTAAAAATATGTGAATTTCATAAACTAAGCACACCTAGAAGCATCCTTGTGCTTATCTCTCCTGATAAGTAGAAAGTTCAGCAATGGTTTGTCACGTTTTGCTATGTTTAATGTGATTTATTCATTGTCATGTCCTAGGAATATGTCTTTGTGACTAAGTCGATACCATGCTCAGGTCAGAGACATGAAAAACTTCCTATATTTGAACTATTAAACATACAAGTATTACCAGCTGCCATTGCAAAGTTGCCATGCTGATTACACTTGAGGAAGAAAAAACAATGACAATAAAGTGATTTTCTGTCTTTTAAAGTATGTTTCACAACTTCAAAATGGCAATATTTGCTTCTAGGAGATTGTGTTTCCTCCTTTAATATTATAGTCTTCAACTACATCTTTGTACTTCTTGATAAAGGTGGGTTTTTTTGCAAATGTTTATTATTTTAATGTGAGAAAATCTACTCTTTTTAATATATCCCTCCATCCACCCTCTTTGTGTAGGACATATTTGCGTTTTTAAAACTGCAACTTTTCTCAGAACTGAGAATTTGACATTAGAAGGGTGGTCTATTAATTTTCATGTCACTGATACAGACTTATTTCAGCCCTCTTCTCCTGTAATTTGTATCCCTAGTGTGAACTACAGTGCCAGTAATGCAGTAGAAAGCACTAAGTACATTTGAGCTTGTGCAGAATTCATGTTATCAAGATGATAAGATCCTCCAAGGGAATAATTGCCTCACTACAGGGAGTGCAAATTGTTTGGCAACTGGTCTTTGTGTTGTCCTTTTCTTTCTTGCAACTGGTTGACATCAGTACATATTAACAACAAAGCTGATCAGCTGCAGAGCCAACAGATTCATAGGCATTCGGTTTTTTTCCTAAAGATATTTATAGCAAAAGAATTGAATAGCTCACAGAGTGCTAATGAGATATAGAGCATTTGCACTTAAGCACTCCATGTAAATTCTAATCTAGGTTTTAGGGACATGTTTAGAGTATTTCTTGACATGTCTATTATTTCAGTGAATGTTTTTCTCATAATCAACTGTATTAAAATAATGCATCAGAACAACAAACTACAATCCTTGAAATATATTTGGGAAACTATAAGCAACTTCTTACCAAAAAATAATAATTTATGAAATAAAAACACAGAAAACAAAATTAGAGGAGAGGAGAGAAGAGGGTACAACCTGTTGGCTGTCCCTGACTGTGTTATTGATGGTATTAAAGCAATGGCAGCTCAATGACTCCTGCAATAAGATTATCTTCTGTAACCTTTAAAAGTCCTATTGTCCTACTTATAATTTGGCTTGATAAATCAACTTGTGGTTTAATTGAAAATACTTAAAAGAATTGTAAATAATGTGTATATGCATGTAGAAATGTGTGTGTTTAGTGACCTCTGAATATGAAGAAAATTGTACTCTTCTAAAACACATCATAGTATTTTTAAAAATCTCTTCACTTCACTGAAATATATTTCATTTCTACCGAAAAACCTCCTACCTCAGGTATGTCTTCCTGCAATTGTTTCATACTAATAGACTTCTACCAAGACATAAATTTCACTGAAAATATCTACTTTTAAGACTGTTGTCTTGCAACAAGACCGAATCTGAAATTTAAGTGAAAAATTATATGAAAGATCTAGTCCTCTCTGATTTTTCATTGCCTGTCATATGAGGATGTTTATGATGTGCACCCTCAAATGGGTACATCAATTCTGTAAACACAAAGTAAGTGTTATGCCACCACATGAGATGAATGGATAATATCCCACTCTACTAGCACAGTTAAATCTCAGTGAAGTGCAGTTACTTTACCCTAGCTTATGAATAGACCTCAGGAACAGAAATCTGGAATCTACCCCATACTGTGAGCACCTACCAAAGGTGTCTCTGTGCAGAAGAAAAGAAGATTGAATCAGGGTTTAATCAACAACTGTTTTTCTGACAAGATATATTATTTTATTGCTGATTTGATAATAATTTAGGCTAGTGATTCAGGAAGTATTTTCATCTAATGATATACTAATTCACAGGCAACTGCAGGATAGTATATGTATTAAAAGAAAGAAGAAAATTTGTGTTGATTTAATTTAACCAGACATTTGAGTACCTGAGATTTTAGTTTCCAAAACCATGGAGTTTGAATCAACATCTAGTTTCTTCCAGTTCCCCTGCTATTGTCCAGTTATGCCCCTTACCATGAGACACCAGTACCTTCAACTTCTGTCTGCAGAAGAGCTGCTTTTGTAGATTATCTGTCTGCATTGAAACCCATAAAAACCTAACCAAAACCAAAACCCAGACAGACTGGATATTGCTAGATATTGAGATGTGTAAATGATGAGTGATCTGATCATTACAGCATTTATCAGTATTTATATGTACTGAATAAATTGTAACCAATAGCCATTGTCACTTCTTTAAGGAATTGCTATGCAACAGACAACACAGAATTGGGAAGGAAGGGAGGGAGGGAGGAAGGAAGGAAGGAAGGAAGGAAGCAAGGAAGGAAGGAAGGAAGGAAATTAAACCAAATGTGCTGGGAATATTTTTAGATGATCTTTTCATCATCTTTAACAGACAGTCTTCAAAGGTCGGTAATCAGAGAAAATTCAAGCAACAAAGCTTAAGCCTTACAGCACATATTGAGCTACAGTTTCCTGACAACCAGATATACTTGTATGTGTAAATAACAGAGTATGGGCTCTGGGTGATCAATTCAGCACACTGAAGTCTGAAATGATAGCAGCTCAACCAACTCTTTCCAATGCAGGCCTTTTTGTACTTTAAAAGCCATTTCCATTAGGCTGGCAGATGTGAGTAGCTTTGTTAGCTTATTATACAGTTCTGCACCAGTAGCTGGTCATTTGCATAAACAAATGGCATCTAGTATGACCTTGTTCCTGTAGAGTCCCAAGATCTTCTTTTTTTATTTTATTCAGTGGAGGGGTGCAGGGGTTGTTACTATGGTCTCATCCTTATTCAGTTTCACAGAATTTTTTTTCCCACGGCTCTTGATGTGTTATTGGTATGGGTTAGAGTTTTGTTCTTTACGAGTTTTAATAAATCTTTGCATTCAATAATATATTATTTGTGCTTTTAGAAAAACAATGCAACAACATTATTGTTAGTATTTTCCTGCCATTCCAGTATTTAATTTAAACTTCTATTAAATTAAAATCTACTAAGTTGTTGATGTCTAAGTGCTTGAGTAATTCGATAGCTTTTGGATTATCCTATGAATGCTGATAAAGCTGACAACTGCGAGTCCTTTGCGGGAAAAACAGGAAAGGAAGAAACTTTGTCATTTTGAAGAACTGTGAGAAAAATGGTCAAATATGTAGAATTGATGGAGAACAATTGAACAGTCCTAGAATGCAGCTAACAGATGAGCCACCAGATACAGCACTTTGTGCAGCAGTCTCTGGATTCTGCTTTGGGAGTTTCTGGACTCTCTAGATACAAGGTCAAGGATCATTGGAGTATGCCTGGAAAACTGAGCAACCTGAGAGGGTGCCAGATGCTGCTAAGTAGAGATGTGGTGGGGGGACCTACATGGGTGTAAGCCAGAGGGAGCTCCAGCACCTCCTAACAAACTCAATCAGCTGACTTCAACCCAGGGTGACTGGAGCCTTCCTTGCATCTGAATGCTGTAATAGGGAGGGTCAAGTACTCTTTAAACCAGTGATAAAGTGATGCCTATGTAAGACCCAGATCCAGAGCCTAGACAGCAACCCAGGCATTTGACTATACTAGTATATTACAAAGGGTTCTGTATGTCTCTACACATGAATTCCAAGCTAGCAGATGCAAGTAATTCTCATAAAATTTTTTATGCTAGAATGCTCAAAGTCCTTAGCCCATGGCAAATAATCCTGCTTCTTATCTAATATACCCAATGTTAAGAGGGTACTTTGATTTTGCATGGTTCACAGTGTGCTCTGTCAGCAAACATTGGAGTGAAAGCTCCTCTGGACCCAGGCCCAGAGGAAAGCCAAAGCACAGGGATTGAGTTAAAACCTTTGGATAAGCTGAGATACATGAAGTCACACCAAAGTGAAATAGAAGTATAGATTTTTTAACTTTTAGTAGAAGTACATGTAAGTGCTTTAAACATTGAAAAGATGCAGCAAACAGACCTTAAACACAGTTCTTACTGCAGCAGTGTTACCTTTTAACAGAATTTCTTTACTTTAGACAAAACATAGAGGGAACTATACTGTTCACATTTTTTAGATAGAGTGTTCACATAAACAGTAAGAGTTGATAGAAACTATATACACAAATCTGTGTAATACCTATGTAATACTTGTGTAAGATTTACAACTTGTTAGAATTAGACCAGGATAGGTTAAGAAAAGAAAAACTAGAATAATGTGTAAATCTTATTGGTCAATTAATGTCACAGTGACTGCTGCTGTCCACTGCCCAGGCTAGCTCCAGCGGTGTGCGGCAGGAACGGGGAGCAGCCGGAGGCACAGAGCTTTGAAGCTGCTCCTCTGAAGCCTCTGCTCTACCCTGGGGAGCGAAGGCTCCAGGCACTGTGGCAGTCAGCAGTCCTGGAGGAAGGGAAAGATAAAAAGTAGCAGGGAGGCTTGCCAGTGGATACAATCCAAGATTTATTGAAGGAGATCCGCGATGAACAAGCAACAGTTGCAGGGCGCCTATACCTTATAAAGGAGGGTTCAACAGGGGGAGTAACTCGACCAGGGACCAATCGGAGGATTAGGAGGGAGGGGCGCCAGAGGGGAGGACCCTACACCTGGTCCAATGGTCTTGGTGGGTGGAGGGAGAGGGGTCACATGCCCCAATGGGACATCCAGGTTTAGGGGATTTCCAAGAGGGGAGGTATTTGAGGGGACAGGATCTCGGGGGACTGACAGGGACCATATGAGGGTAATTAGGGAGGGCTTGGGTGACAGGCACAGAACAATCCAGAACTCCGGGAGGGGTTTGGGCGATTGACAGGGAAGGTGCCAGAACAAAGGGAGGGGATAACCATATTGGGAGCACCAGTGGAGCGGCTTGGATCTGGGGCAAACCAACTGGGAATCGAAGTGGGGGAGATAGGGATGAACCATTGGGGTACAAAGAACATACAAAAATACAATAAAACATTGCACCACCACAAATTAAAAAAATATAATCCACACTTCTGTAAGAAAAAACTAACTGGAATTAGAAGAAGCTGTTTGCTACTTGCTGTTTGCCTGCTGCTGCTGTTACTGCTTGGCCTTATCATGTACCCCTTTGAACTCTGCCTTCAAGAAAGCTATGAGACTGTGAAATAAAGAACTTATCAGGACAGCAGCCTCCTCTGCTCTTTCACCCTCGTCCAAAAAGGGAGGGTATCCCATCAAAAGCTCAACAAGCAAATATGCAAGAAGTGTTTAAGAGTTATGATTTGTTTAAAAAAGTCCTTTTTGAAGACATTTCTTTTGAAGTAAATCTTACATCTGTATGCTATTTTTTTATACAGAGCATTACATTTTTTGGTACTTTTTTTCCATTACAGGAATGACACTACATCAGTTATTCAAAGACATTTTTTTTCTGTATCATACAATCTTTTATATAATGGTCTAATTTTTTTTCCCCAATTCCTAAATAATGAACAAAAACAGATTAATCATTTACTTTCATCATACTTTCAAGGAAATACGAAACTTCTGAAAATGAAGAAAGATGTTTCCTGGATACTTCATAAGTCTTTGCAGGAAAGTGTTACATGCTTTTAGTGCTTTCACTTTAAACAAAATTTTCATAGCAAATTTGAATTGATATTGGACAATTCATTAGCTGTGTATCAATATGTATCTTACTGTAGAACTTTACATTTCAAAATGTACAATTCATAAATTTTTCCTCTGTCTTAATTTCCCATAGGATTTAGGAAAAATATGCTTGTGTTAAGAAACAGATTCACTGAGAATATAAGTGGTGAACATACAGAAAAAAGGAAAAATGCAAAGATATAATAAAATTTCAATTTTATATAAGTCAGCACTGCAGAATTATAATCACATTCTGTAGGTACAGTATTGAATAAAGAATATGGAAAAGCTTTTCAGTAAATGGATACATTCCTTACTTAAGCATTACTTGACAATGGACTATTTTTCAAGGGTTCAGTTCTCAGAATTCAATTACTGTACACTACAGTTCATTATAAATGCAAGTCTAATGTTTAAACTTTTAAAGTCCTTGGCTTGAAAAAACAGAAAATGGTGATAAAAAAATAATTTCTAGCTGAAGTCTTTTATATAGGTAGTCTAGTAATATTTTCCAAAGTGATTTGCATCTGAATATTGTTTTATCAGCGTTGCTACTCAGCCCAGGAACACAAAGTATTTAGGCAGTGTTTTAAATTATAAATAAACTCTGGCTTTCTTTAGCCATGTCCTGTGCACTCTGTCTGAAACTGTTCCACTTTATTCATCTGAGAAACATTTTGAAAGTCACCCCCTGAAGAAAATGTCGTTCTTATCTGACACCAAACATTCCTTTCTTAGCTGTTATAAAATTCATTTGCTACTTTCCACAAATTCAAGCAATTAAGGATAAAATATTATAGATGAAAACGCTGATATTTTCTCTCTTAGTATATTGTTTAACTGAGTTCTTCTATTTTGTGTACCGAAGTGACCCAAACTTTTCTAGCCTTCTCCAAGTTTCCTAAGTTCAAGCTGATTGCTTTCAGTATTTATTCATCTAAAGATATGCTTCCATTCTGTTTCACTACAAAAACCTATTCGTGTCACGTCTTCTGAAAACTGCATTTCAGAAGGCTCATTTAAAAGACATAATATTGCTTATGTGAAAACCCATATTAAAATCCTATCTTTAATTCTGAATATTGCTTTTAGTAACCCAAAATAACAAAGGCTTCATTTTTTTTTTTTTTTTTTTTTTCATTTCAGGTATCATACATACATACACACATATGAAAAAAAGAAAAAAAAAGTTTTTACATACAAATAGGCATTTGTATTGGGTCTAGTTGAGATGTTATTCCCCACAGCAGCCCTCACAGTGCTGTGCTTTGCATTGGTAGCTAGAAGGGTGTTGACAATACGCCAGTTTTTTGGTTACTGCTGAGCAGCGTTGGCACAGCATCAGTGCTGTCACTCCAACATTCCCCACACAGCACTAGGCTGGGGATGGGCAAGATCTTGGGAGAGGACACAGCCAGGACAGCTGATTTAAACTCACCAAAGGGATATTCCATGCCTTATGGCATCTGCTTAGATGTAAAAGCAGAGAAAAGGAGGAAGAAGAGTGGGATGTTTTTTGTTTATAGTGTTTTCCTTCAAGAACAAGTGCTATGCCTGCTGAAGCTAAGCTTCCTATGAAATGGACAGACATTACTTGCTGATCAGAAGTACAGACCAACATTTTTTGGGCTTCTTCCTTTGCTCTAGTAAAATGTCTTTGTCTTGACCTAAAAGTTAGGGGTTTTTTTCCATCTTATTTTCTCCCCCAGCCCAGCTGAGAAGGGCAGTGATGGGCATGTGGCATCCAGCCAAGATCAACCCACCACATCATTTTGATAAATACACATATAATTTAAAATATTAATTTGTGATTAAACTCAAAAATTTCATGGCTGAAAAAATAGTAATTATATAACAGCAGAACTTTTGTACTCTAGACATTGGTTTTCATTTCACCTTGTGCAGCCAGTTGTAAACTTATGGACTTATTAACCACAGAGTTAATACAAAAATCCACAAATGCAGTAACAGTGGAGTGGACATTTCATGACATATATATGCTTGAAAATCAGGGCCATAAATAAATCATCATCAGAGAAAAAAATAAAATATTTATGCCAGTAAAGTTATTTTTTGGATTGATTATAAAGTCCATATGTGTAGAAGAGTCATAGCAATCTCTGGTGAAGGATATATTTTATTCATTGATGATTACTGTCAAATGGAAATATTTTAATTTATGGTTGCCTGTGTAATTAATTTTTTTTTCCATAGGCATCTGATATGGTTTTTTTCTGCTTTTGTTTGGTTGTTTTGTTTTTTAACACCTCAAAAGATAATTAGGACAAATAAAATATATTACAGTAGCCTGAAAAATTAATGCTATGCATTTGTCATAGCCAGTGTGTAAGACCTTGAGACTTCTGAGTACAAGGCAGCAGCAAAACTGATCCGCAAATTGCAAAGTAGTACTGAACGTTTTAATCTCATGTTTTTAATTTGATCTCAACTTTATTATAGATTCATTATCTGTAAACGTGCAAGTAAATCTAAGTGCTGCTCTTAGGCACAAGCAATGCATTCATATTTCATTTAAAGCAGTATTTCTCCACCAAACTGCTCCTTTATTAATAATGTACAGGTTTGCTAACTCATCAAAGTTTGTAGTGTTATAAGCTCAATATCTTTCAGCTGTGTTGATTGAAACAACTTTATACACAAAATGTTTTGTCTTGCTGATATATCAGCTGATCACTCCTGTTGCACTTTATATGGTGATAGGCTAAAAGAGAGCACACTTCCAAAACAGCCTGACAAGAGAGAGAACAGAAGTGTTAGCTTGATACATTCACTTAAGGAATAAATAAAAGAATTTGTGCATTAAAAGAAAAAAAAAAGCCTTACTCTCCATACTTTAAAATAAGGATGTCAGTATTTCGTGATTATTCCATTACATAATATTCCTGAAAAATTTATATAATTTTTAGACAGTGATAACTAGCTTTAAATATATTTCCATTATATTAATTCACCCTGGGACTTTTGATAAGTGTTAAGTTCTAACCCTGTATTTGGATTTTTTTTTTTTGTTAAATATATTTTACCTGAGAAAGAAGAAGGGTTTAAGAGCAGTAAGTTGTATCTACTTAGTTTTAGACACAGGCATCATAAAGCAGAAGAATTGTATCATTTTTGTGATGAGGAGATGAACTGTATGTACAAAATTATATTCTTCAGCCTTGGCATATTGAGTCTAAAACCATTTACATTCATAGGCATCTGGACAGGTAATTATTCTTCTTTACAAAAAATGATTTACTCGACTGGTCAAACCCAAGTAATTTAAAGGAAAAATTAAAAAAAAAAAAATGCACAAACAGAATACCTTTGCAAAAAGCCTTTCTTTATATATGAAATTTGACACTCTTTTTACCTTAAAATATCATGCTACATATAAGCCTGTTTGTAATGCTAATAGTTAAAATTCCTCAGTAATAAACAAGATACTCAAGGCTTCAAATGCTCTGCACATTCACAGTCTCTCACCTTGCAGTCACAAGTACCAGTTGCAGTAAAATGAAATTGCTGTGAATTGTTGTCCTATGGGTAAGCACTTGCCATTTATTAGCACCAATGCTGTAAAAGAGACTGTGACCCCACATTTTCATGGCAGTTGGTTTCACATGATTTACTGCACTATGGGAAAAGTTTGCTTTTATTCATGTGGAGGGGAAAAAAGGTCTGACACCTAATCAAGGTGCTTCATAAGTGCCATAACTAACAAATTTTCACCCCAGAAATTTTGTTAAGTTTAAAACGCTCAGGTTGGCTCTGTACCAGTAACACGTATGTCAGTGGCATTGACATAAGGATAAAGCCTGAAGTTCTAAACTTAGGATCTAGCTTTACTTGCTTTAGATATGGTTACTGCAAGCTATCAGAAAACAGAATTAAATATGTTCAGAAGTAAAATGAAACCAGTAGTTTCAGTTTAAAAATACTGCAACTGCAATGAGCTATATGGACAAGAGATCCCATAAACAGAATATATTTCATTTTAAAATTTGAAATTTATTATTAATGTGCTAAACATTAAAAATCAAGAATAAAAAAAAAATTAAATAGTATTTTATTACACCTTAAATTGTAAAATTGCTGGGACTATGATCACATATTAGTACTGTTAAATAAGAAAAGCTAATAATATTGATTAACCTAAAATGGAGTAAGAGTTAGGCTGATACAAGACAGACTATAAGTCACTACTTGTAACACTTTGGCAGCCTAAAATATAGTAAATTAACTGTATAAAATATTCTCTCCATTTGCAGGCAACTCTATATGGGTAAATTCAGAATGTTCTTTGAGCTGTTTATCTGTGTAAAAGGGTCATTGAATTTTTCGTGGGCAGGCTATGCACAATTTCAGTAATAAAGAAGATGAAAATTTACAATGCCACGTTTGAGGACTCTGACACAATAGGAAAAACAGCAAGGGAACAAGGAGGAAAGATTAGGAAAAGAAAATTTTTAAAATAGGATTTTGTAGAATAGGAGGATTAGTAGCTAGAAGGGTCAGATGCACTCCAAACAATAGTCTTGACACAAAGGTTTGTGTTATGGTACCTGCTGAATTGCTCTATCCTAAAAATCTCTAGTTCCATCAAACCATATTTGAAGATAATAATTCTGGACTTTTACTATAGAAAAATCATCCAGGCACCATACTTTTCCCTGATGTCCATGTGATGAGGTAGTTCTGCAATTTTGCAAATATATGATGTCTATTTGAATTTCTTTGGAAGTCTATTGGACTTCAATGGCAGAAGATCTATTTATGACAAAACATAATCATGTCTGCATGTCAGCTCCATTTAAGCCTGGACTGTTTGTAAAAAATCATAGAATCCCAGAATCATTATGGTTGGAAGGGACCTCTGGAGATCATCCAGTCCGACCGACTTCCCAAGGCAGGGTCACTCAGAGAAGGTGACACAGGAATGTGTCTGGGTGGGTTTTGAATGTGTCCGGAGAGGGAGACTCGATGACTTCCCTGGGAATCCTGTTCCAGTGCTCTGCCACTCTGAACACAAAGTAGTTCTTCCTCATGTTGAGATGAAACTTGTGCTTTATGGCCATTGTTCCTCATCCTGTCATGAAGAAATTTTTTGCTTATGTTTTAACACTGTTAGTATTCACCTACTTCTGAGCTCTGTGTGCCCTAGTTTTGCAGATCTCTGTTTGCAGACTAGGTAGGGTCTCACAGGTTTAGTTCATAATAAGACAGCTGATACTAATTTTCATCTAGATGTCACTGACAACCTAATTGCACTTTCTTATCTCACAGGACCTCCTATAGTTTCTCATGCCTTGTTCATAATTTCTTTGTTTTTTCCATGCACCAGGATGTGGTGGATTTGGTTGTTACCAAACCTTTCATGGCAAGTATAATTTTCTTGACTGTACTAAGATGTGAAACAATCAAAAAAAGATTGTCCAAAGAAACTTCTGCTCTGTTATTTTGTACCCTCATTCTTGGTTTCAAATTAATGTATCAAGTTATTTCCAGCTAAGGATAAATTATATTCTTGAACTACCTCATTTACATATTTAAAATCCTTTCCAACTTTGAATGTAATAGACTTTTGTTTGATCTTTCTTTACTATTTTATATAAAGCTATAACAAAATGTCCTTTCTCACATATGCTATTAGTTATTTGTAGTTTATTACATTGAATATCAGTATATTAAGTAAAGATATAGGGTTTTATTTTTTTCAAAATAGTACAGAAAATGTCTTTGTGGGTTTGCAGGGGCCCATGCTCTGGCAGCAGGGGGACTGCAGGGCAGACTTTGTGAAGAGAGGCTGGGACTTCCTTGAACCTTACATAGCCAGTTCCAGCTTGGTCCAACACACCCACCACAGGGCACAGCTGAGCACCACAGCCATGGGGAGTGACTTCTGAGAAAGTGCATGTCCTATAGAGTAAAAAATCCCCTAACATTAATCAGTAAGTGATTCTGTCTTTGTCTTGGCTCATGAGTTTAGTTGAGGAGGGAAAGGGAGAGAATGCCTGAATGGATATCTTTGACAGCCAGACAAGGTCAACCCACCACAATATCGATGATGAAGCTTCAGATTAATGAAATATGTCTTCCCTGTAAAATAAGACATCTGTACAAAACCCCTCAATAATAGGAGTACCTATACCAGGGATAGGATACCCTGAATGAGACTTCTTCCCATGGACTAATCTAACACATTGCTAGAAACTTGTATTTAGAATGTTTTCAGCACAATAATGGAATTCCCCCTTCTGCATGCCTGCAACTCACAACATAGTTAACAATATTCAAGGAGGAAAGAACTCCAACAGAATACTTTTCATCTGAAAACAAACTTATACCTATATTTTTTGTAATCCACTAGGAAAATCAGTGTGGTAAACGACTCATTGTCTTTTACATAATTATCCACAAAGTAAATTCAGTTAGTGAAACAAAGGTGGCTATGCAATGTTATGAGATTCTCTTGCTTCAGGTATTTTATTGATAGACATGAAAATCATAATGAATTACCAGTCACTTTTCTTATTAGCTGCTTGACTTCAAAATTGTTAGAGAACATCATTTTCATTCTAATCACAGTTTATCATTCATCTTTTACATTGTATGAAGGAAATGCTCTTCCAAATGCTACAAGAAATCCTCTCTATGAACTATGCAGTAAAGGAATACCTAAGAATGTGCTATTCCTCTTTTTATCCCAATGATACGTAATGATTACAGAAAAATGGGAAAGCAAAAGAAAACACTGATCTATAATAGTCTTTCCTTGCAACAGATAAATGAGCAGCAGTTTTCCCTTTGTCCCACATATATCTGTTGGCACCTACTGTATTGAGGTTCAAGTACTTCTCTAAACCCCCTCTGTAGTCTGTCTGTTTATACCTTCAGGTTAGAAAGTGATTGGCTGAGTGCCTCGACGGTGATGCCAAACTTGAAATATTTTCTAGGGCTGTTAACTGCAGCACACTTGTTTCTACTGCTGGAGGAATGCTTAAATGTTGCCAAAAGGCAGTGTTTTTTAACTTCGGTTTCAGAGGAACACCAAAGTTGTTACATTTTTGCAAACCTATGTTATAAACAAGACTGAAAAATAGTTAGGTGTATGCCATCTAAGCATTCGTTATTTTGATGAACTACTGAACAGGAAACAGAAGTATTTCAACAAATTGCCACAGTTTCAGTCACATGAAAAAGAACAAACTCTGTTACAAAGTGCATCACACTCCGTAATTAATATACCCTATGTATTTCAAATGTAATCCACTTCCTTCTTTAAAATATTACTTATTTATGTTCAAAAGACTTTTTTTAAAACAAAGATGTCCCTGAATGAGTATAATTGTTGAAATGCAAAAGCATGCCCAGACATTTTGTTGAAATTCCTTGCTTACACCAAATGGAAAGGAGATTGTTCTTGTCCTTTAACGTTGTCAGTAGACCAAATGTCACTTAAACCTCCAAAAATAGCTCAAGGTTTCAGTGTGAATTTAATTCTCTTCTCACCCAAAGATTAGTTTCTGCTGCTTAAGTTCTCTCCTTTTCATCTTTCTTTTTTTATCACCATTCTTTTGTTTTGTTTTTTTCTTCCCCCCAGATCCTTTTGAATTGAGAAGCTGTGACCTTTGAAAAGAGAGCTTCTCTTTCAAAATATGCTAATAATACATGATTGGAGAATGTTCCCAGTAGTAATGCAGTGCTGAAAATGTTACTGATAATATTATAAAATTCAAGGTCAACTTTAAAATTATTTACATGATTCTTGGATGCAATTTCCTTTAAAAAGTAAAAAACCTTTACAATAAAAGAAGAATTCATACCAGAGCATGATTTTTATTTGGAAATGGTACTCAGAGAGGAATGTGTTTTGTTAGAGAGCCTTCTCAGTCAGAAAATTAATTTAAGATCTTGCGACTTTGCAATCAGTTACAGCTGTAGGTGAGACTATGCCAAATGAGAAACAAAACCCAAAATGTATTTCTGCCCCTACTCTTCTTGTTTTATCTTCATTAAATCCTATTTTCCCTCAGCCCCTTTTTCTGTCATGGTCTTGAACCCTGGGATAATGATTCTTCTCTTGTCCAATAGTGCATCTCTGAATTCCCTATCAGCAAACAGCTTTCCTCCCTACTGATTCAGCCATTCTTCTTCTCTCTCAGATAACGGTTCTTCTTATACCCACTTCTTATTCACCACACTCTCATTTGTCCCACAACTTCTCTATCATCTTTGTTTCCATTCACTCCTCACTCTCCTGAAGCTTTCAGGAAAGAGAATAAATCACGAGGGAACATATGTCTCATTTTTCAGGTCTGTGCTCATTAGTCCGTCACGTGAGGCAGTACAAGTTCAGGTCTGTTCTGGCTATGGCTGATTACTTATTTGGGGGCTCAGTGTTGTTCAGAAAATAAAAACTGTGTGTCCTCTCGGGAGGAAATGCAACTCAGCTTCAGAGTTCAGTATTAAATCTTTTTTACAGGTCTCTATTGAATGCATCTCAATAATGTCATTGGATTTGAAATTTGTGATGGAAGTGTGGTCTGCCATTTTTTTTCTTAATAAAAAAAGTGGCAGAAAGCTGAAAAACTGTTTACTGACACCCTTGTCCAAAATTATAGATATGTTACTGTCTCTTAAGAAGAAGCATTCTTAACCCCTCTTTTTTACACAAATTTTTTTTCTTCCTTTATTTTTTTTTTCTATTTTTTTTTCTATTTTCACCTCTATATACATTATTGTAGCCTATGGATCCTTTTATAACAAAATTTGTAATCAAGGTGGTGCAGCATGCACAATTCACTCCCAATGGCTAAAGTTTAGCAAAATTATCAACAAATGAAAACAGCTTTAGAACAGGAAGCCTTAGGCAGCATTAGCCTGCATTCTACGTGTTAGTATCTGCTCATACTATAATTGTAATTTTTAGCATGTAAATTTTATGTGTAGTACCATCAGTAGCTATGACATTCCAGAGACCAAAGCTATGACCTTTTCTCAAATCTAATTATTTTCATACTATGCCCTTTGCATACCCACAAATATGACTAAGTATTCTATTTTGAGTGCTCCTGCATTAGCCAGGGCCAAAATGTGTATTAAGAAAAAAACATTTATAGTATCTAATGCCTGTCTACACATTGCAGTGAATATTTTGGACAGAAAGGAATCATTTGCCTGCAACTAAAATTTTGCTTTTTTTTTTTTTTTTTTTTTAATTGTTAGCTGAATTCATTGGCCCCAGAAGTATTCTGACAAGGGTAATGATTTAAGAAGATTGAAAAGTGTGATACTGATTAGGCAAATCAGTAAAAAACATATCTCTACTCTGCCGGAATCATTACAAAAAGGTTTGGCAATGTATTCAAGGAATTATTTAGTGTCAGAAATGGACATTTAGAAGGATAAAAATAGAAGAAAAAGCAGAGGTCATAATTTTATAAAAGTAATGATAAGTTTCCTATTGAAGCAATAGCAATGGAAATAAATCTACCGTCCTGAAATCTCATTGAAGTGGATAACCCTTTCATTTAAGGAAGGTGAAAATTATATTTGTACTGAGGAAGCTGTAAGTTTCAAAGATTAAAGTGAAAACTGTAGTAATTTTCATTACCACTTTGGTAAAAACCTCACTGGAGTCAACAACTTTGTCCACCCCTGCAGTCTGTAGTTCAGTTTCTAGCTAGCTACCTGCAGGTAGCTGGCTGCAAAATAAGAAAAATTAACTGAGAAACTTGTGAAGAATGGAAGGATACAGGTATTATCAAATACTGTGACCAGTTTCCCCAACTGTATATAGCATTGTAGCAAACTCTTCTTTCTTGTTTCTAGGAGGCTGAGGGAAAAAGCACTAAAGAAAATGATGGGATAGGGAACATAATTTGTATAAAGTAATATATTGAAAAAGAGATGGTGTGGAAAAAACCTCAGTAATTTAGGAAAAACAATTCTTTAAGTGTAAGTGGAACAAAATCTATATGATCAATGAATCAGGTTTGGAATAATATAATTATAGGCCATATAAGCTTGTAAAACTATTAAAACATGACAAGGCCATGTCACTAGCAGAAAGCTATGTCTTTATTAATTACATGAATTTGTCTTTGAACCCCATTAATACTTTGAGTCTACCATTTTCTGTAATCAACTCACTCTGTGTGAGATTCGGAATAATTCTGTAGCAAATGCATTGACGTTATTGCCACATCTAGGTTTTGTCTTCCAGCTTCAAATGAAAATTACCTAAGCAATTCTGTGAGAAAATGTTTTTTTTGAAACTTGTGGCTCTGTGAGCACTGTCTTTGACAGGGTTGTTGCATTCAAAGTACTGAAAGTGAAGTATATTGTTGTTTCAGACATAGCTATTTAGGATGTATTTCCAAAAAGTTGTTTTATTATGGTAGGAGAACAGCTAAAAGCAAAGGTAGGGGTGCAGAATCTAGGCATTCCCACAACTCATTATCCTGCAAATACATGGATTGCCACAGCACGAAGGCAGTGACTTGTATTCAGGAACAGTCAACAAATCTCTCACAGTGAATAGTTGCTGTGAGAGGCTTGACATGAGGAAAGTTGAAAGCGACTTTTGTGCTGCTCAAAGACTCATTCAGGCATGTAGGGGGTGAAGCTTCATCTCTCCAGTTTAATAAACTGGTTCATTTTAATTAAGCAATAAGGTATGGTAAGGCATAAACTGTACAGCATTAATTCACAGTTAGTGTGCTCCTGTTAGCCATGAGGCTGAAGGATGTCACCATCAATGCAACAAGGCATGAATAACCTTCACTGAGAGTTCATTATGGAGCATCTTATGGCCACTATAAAAATGTTACTTTTTAAAAAATATTTTTATTTTTAATTAAACTTGTGTACAAATACAGTTTTGTTTTAAGTAATTCCCTATTTATTTCATTTTTTAAAATCTGTCCATTTATTTATCAAGGAAGGATTTCACCTCACCCTGCACACTGCCCATTTACAATGAAATAAGTGGAAATGGGGGAAGGGAATAGTTGGGGTTTTTTTCTGTTTGGCTATGCTAGCAACTTCAGCTCTTTTCTGAAGGAGTGATATGCAGATTTTTCACAAATATATATAAAAATATCAATTCAGTGAATAAGAAAGAATTTAGATTAAACTTAGAAGCTGAAAATCCCTAGTGCTGAACAGGAGGTCAGATCCTTTTCTTATTTTGTTGCTCTAAATATCGAGTAAACCCCTTGCAATTCAGCAAAATAAGTCCACTGACTCCCAGGAGCTGCTCTGTATTGGAATAGCAGAATATTCTGTTCTAATGACTGTTACTAGAGTATGATTAATTTTGCAGAACATTTACCTGCTCCATGTCTCTTCAGCTATTGGAGATTTCATATGTGTTGCATAGTGGAACCACAAAGAAGCTCCCAGGAGCTGTGCCACACAGTGTCCCACTATACCCCCTGTGAGTTACATCTCACCCAGCTTTGGCCCAACAGTACAGCAGTCCCATCACCACAGGTGGAAATGAAAGCTGACATTTAATAATGTAGTAAAAGACATAACACCCTTAGTATTCTTTCAACAAAATCCTTATATTTTATTTTAAAATATACACATGCTTTATTAAAACCAGAAATTTAATATGGATTAGTGATGCTGATGGACGGACAAAAGCATACTAATAGGACAAAAAAAAAAGTGTTTAGTAAAACTTTAAATATCTTTCATCCATTCCTACAAGTTCTGTACTAATTATTGTTCCTTTCATTACTGTTCTTCTTTTCCCTGTGTCACTTTTAACATGGTTAGTACCCAATGAAAGAATTCCTGCCTTACTTTTCATTTTGAAGAGAGCATGTTAACACTGAGACAGATCCTAATAATACAAGCTGGCAACACATTCTGTGCAATTATCATCAAAAGTCAATTTCCGTCATAATATGAGACCAAATGTATGGAATATCCTGCATTTGGAAGACACTCTATGATTAGATTTCTTTATGTTGGTGAAAACCAATTAACAACACAATAGGACACGATACAATACAACTGCCCCATCTCGTAACAAAGTAATTATTGCATCTTTTCCAAACATTAATTCAGGATTTTTTTTTCCATATGGTATATGAAAGAAAGTAATTAGCAGTGTTAAGATGCTATGTTTGCCAAAAGTGCTCTTTGACAAGCAGTAATTCAATGAGCAAATAAGTTTTCACATATAATTAGCTGATGGAATGACCATGGGAAGTAGGTAAATTTTATTATTCATAAACAGTTAATATCTGTGAATATATTATTGATAATAGTTTTCTCTAAAAAACTATTTTTGAGATACTTAAGAAAAATAGGTAAAGATTTCGAATTAATAGTATCAAAATGTAGAAAACAATATAGAAGTGCAGCAATGTCTACTGGCAGTACCAAGGTTTTGCATGGCCAGAAAATGGCACATTTTTGTGTGCAATCTTAGGGGTCAAGTAATTCATTTTATCTTCATGGAAGATAGCATCAAATGGGAGTAGGAACTTCATTAAAGTAAGAGCTTGCTCATGATCACCTGGGCTGAAAGTGTCACTCATCGATAGAGCTTGCCTTCTTACTGCAATTTTGATCTGTTGACCTAGTTTTAAGTAAACACTGGATTTTAACTTAGCCACAAATACACTTGACTTTTAAATGATTAAACATCCTCTCAGGGAAGAGGGAGGACATTAATGTTTTTGATTTGTTTTCACAAGAACCAACAAAATTTCTAAATAGTTCAGAAACAGTGTAAAGTTAAACTGGCACACAGTCCTTTACAACGTAAGTCATCCTTAATTTCTCCTCATCCTAATTGATACTTAAAAAACCCACAAAAAGGTTTCTTTTTTCTGTTTAAACATGCAGTACAGTGAAAGGAATCAGTACATCTCATCTGTCTGATTCTCACATGGACAGCACCCTAATGTTCATATTTGCTTCTAGTCATAAGCAGAATACAAAGGTTACCTTTCTAGGTCAACCTTAAAATTACTATTTGAAGCCCTGATTTTCACATTTCTGAAAGTAAAATGGTGCAAGTAGGTACACTTGTATTCTAGCTATAGAAGAAGCAATAACACTGACTAATAGTGTAGGCTGGACACTGAGTAACTGGAAAGTTATTTCATTAGTGGTGGTCAATGTTAGAAGAGATAAAGATGGTGTGTAGCAATACTGACATACACTAAGGCTCATGTCTGACGTCTTCAGGTTTACAAGGAATGAATTTTATTACTGATTAGACTGATAGGAAAATTTGTGTCAGTTTACAATTTAAAATTAAGTGGTTTAAAAGGTAAGTAAAAATATTTTGGTTTGAGTAAAAATCTGAATGTGTTTCTTAAAGAAGGCATATAAGCAGGCACATAAGTAATATCTTAATGTGTTGAACATAATAACATTGCCTTTATCCTGGTTAGTGGAGGCATTTTAGGCACTAGAAAGTTAACAGTTATTGGAAAAAAAATATGAAGAAATAATTTGCAATAAGTATGTTTGAAGAACACTTTAATAACTTCTAGATCAGCCTACTATACTACTTTATATCTCAATCTAAGATTTTTTTTTATCAAATTGATTTGCCAGTGTCACTAACATAAAGGCAGAAGAGTTTTCAGTAGAATATTTTTGTGCCATTATCACAATAAATCTATGATAATTACATCAGCTATCTCTCTGATCTTCTAACTTTTTGAATTTTAAATAAGCTTGACTGTTGCTCAGGCAATTTGTTTATAGTAATAAGGGGGCTTGACTTGGTTTCTTTGTTTGAGAAGCATAACAATGTGGAGAAAAACAAGCATTGATAACCAGCTTCATAGTGATAGTAAACAGATATTTGAAAATCTGACCTTTTCTTTGCTTTCTATGGTCATTTTATGATTGACATAGCATAAAATGTTTATGAAAGTATATTAGATTAATCATAATTTGTGGTAGCAAGAGAAAAGTAGGAGGGAAGGTGATAGACCTGGAAGGAAGATAAACCTTTCAGATCTATGAAGCAGTCACGTGAATTTTAATACAGGTTCAGAGAGTCTAATGTGGCAGAGATGCTTCACAGAGTCTTCACAGACAAATTGCAAATATATGCAGCGTGGTACACTTCTGCAAGGCTGCCGAATAGCCACATTAACATCCCAACATCCTTAAAATAAAAGATCTGCAAAATTATTCACTTGCCATGCATATTGAATATTAATGATATTTAATACTGCACTTTATTAACCTTTTACATTAGTGGTCAGAAATGAAACATGCTGGGAACAAATGCATGACAGAAGGGAAAAATGTTTCTGATGGCTATTGGGCTCCATTTGACAGTTAATAAAAACCATCAAGTCCGTATTATGTTAGATTAACCAAGATCTGGATTCTACTTGACAAGTCATTATTATTAAAGGCAAGTGGAGGGTATTTTCAAATACACCCTGGAGTGATGCATGTTAAAATATGTATGGCAAACTCTTGAATGTCAAGGACATTTTGTGCAGTGTATAATGGAAAACTGCATGTAATGTGCAGTTTGGGAACTATTTTATGTACCTCTGAAGACCTCAAAGCATCACAATGAATGTTTTATTGAAAGCTGTCATACTCGGTACTGGGACCAACTGTATTGCAGATATTTATGAATAGTCATCAGTTCAGTAGCTCAGTGCTTCCACTGAAGGAGAAAAAGAGCAGAATGGCCCATCTTTGCTCTTCTGTTGTCTCTTCACTTCATCACCTGTGTTATTCTAACATACTAATTTAAGACTGCAACTTTCACCTTGATATTCTTTTTGAATACACCAAATCCTTCTAATTTTGGTCTCAATATTGTAAAAGGATTTTATTTTACAAAATTTCATCCATTTTCAATTCCATCTTCAGGTTTTGTTCTATTGACAAGAGTTATTTTTATTTTACCACTCCTTTGCACTAATGTTTTAAGTCAAGTGAGGATTTAGGGATATATTTGTTGGGAAATCTAAAATTAAATACAAAAGACTTTTCCAGTAGTCTAGGAACTTTAATGTTATTAAAACAGAAAAAAACCTAATTCAGCTTCTATTCTGCCAATTGATGGGGGAGATTTAAAGAACACAGAAACCAATTTACTATGAATATAAAAGCAACACAAAAGTAAAATGATACATTCAATAAAACTACATGCTTGTTTTTAACAACAAGCAAAAGTAAGCAAGGTGATGGACCTAATCATTACTATATGAGAGAAGGGTAGTGATTGAGAAAGAATCACCAATTGCCTAAATACTTTACCATCATCCAGAGCCTGCAGTCACTGGGGAGCCCCATTTCACAGCAAGGACCTGGAGAACCCTTCCTGGCAATTGGGAAAATCCTGCGCGGTGCATCCACCCTTAGGTGAGGTCTCCAAATTCACCCCAAAAGTGGGTCCAGCTTTTATAAGCCCACATCAGTAAGTCAAAGTGATATGATTATATTTTTAGCACAGAAACTCCTGGATCTGATGGCACACTTCCTGACCAGGAGGGGCCAGGTCTTGGCAAGTGCCCAGGCCTCGGCTGGGAGGGTTTACCCCTAAAATACACTACAAACAAGCCTCTATTCATGTCAGTTGGGAAAGTTTCTTAAAATGATACATTTCTTGCAGATAACTACACGAGGTTATACAGAGCTAGCATAAGTGTCTTTTCATTTATTTTTAGCTAAATAATACTGATGGTGTTCACACAGTGCCCAGGATTCATCTTGTAAGTCAACTCTGGCTGAGGCCTGCTGCTCAGGCCTCAGCACATTACCTTCATAATCAGTTTCTAACAGAGAATCTGCTTCATACTATGGGAACAGTTCTTTTTTATCAGAGAAAGAGTATTACATCAAATGTAAATGTTGTCAGTATACAGAAAGTAATTTTGCAACACACAGTGTCCTATGATGTGCCCACTGCCTCTGACTCTCTCCTTTTATTATAAAAGTAATGTAACGCCCAGGTAAGCAGAAGAATAGTGATGAAAAAAAATCGAGAAAGATTATTCTACATCAAAAAACTATTTGATGCAAATTTTTATAATTTTTGGTTTCCTTTTTCAAGTCCAAGTGTTTTGAGCTTTATCGGTCTTCAAGTCACTGTGATCTTCTAATGTTTATCAGGAGAAGATGCTCATTTTTGAATGAACCTTTTTACTTTTTGGTGCTGAATGTCATCACTTTATGTTTGATCAGGACTTGTTGAAATTTTAAAAGTGATGAGCACAAAAAATGCCACAGGTGAAAATGATAATGAATTAATGTGCAACTAGTGGCTTTGAGCATATATGCCTGAGAGAACAAATAAAGGGGGCAAGTTAGAGCACAGAAAAGTGCTTCTTCTGCATGAAAAATATGAGACAGTAATGACAATTTTTTAATATGTCCACAGCTAATTCTTGCTTTTATCCCACTTTTTATCATGTCTAGAGATGGACCATGAAAATGATATTAATATTATTCTCTTCTATGTATGGTAATGTCGTCATATCAAAATTTAGATAATTTCCTGTGATTTGCCACAAATTTTGCAAAGCTGTAATACAAAGATCATTGAACTCTGGTTTTATCATGAAAAGAGCACCTTACTTTTGTAATGGGAGAGTAGTTTTAAAAATTTCCAATTTTATATACTCACTATTGTGATAACAGAACAATTCCCTTACCTTTTATTCCGTTTAGGTTTCACAGAAATCCTTTGTATGATGGATTTATATAAACAGGAAGAGGTATCACACTGCATGGCAGCTCTTCTTGATTCAATTTACTAACTGAAATTTAATTACTTACATAAAAGACTGTGACATTTATTCATTAGCCAGTAGAAAATGATGTAACATTTTGGAAATAAGTGTGCTTGTGACAATTTAACACCACATAAAAGTGCAAAGTTGTATTGTACTTCATACATGGTTATAAAAAATTACTGGGAATCCTGGGTAACAGGAAGTCTAGATTCTCTGTGCAAGCCTTGTAGATCCAAATTTCTTATTGTATGCATAAGGTTCTTAAACATAATCCCTGCTTTAGCAGGGAGTTGAACTAGATGGTCTCAGTGGCCCCTTCCAACTCTACACACTCTGTACGATTCTGTATTATAACACAGTACTAATAACTTTTAGTGAGACCTGACTTTGCTGTTGTCCAGATCTAGAAATTAACTGAAGGGTGTACACTTAGGAATGGTGGACACTTAGTCTTCCCTTTCTAATCTGATCTCCAATTTTTAACTAGGCAGAATTCTCTGTAACCGTGTGTAACATTAGTATTCCTAGGTAAAAAAAGTAAAAAAACCCAGTCAGATTGAGATAGGAGAAAGAGTTTGAAAAGTGTTTAAAGAGGATTTATGATTGCCCTCAAGATAATCTTTATCAATCCAGAAAAATAGTATTCAGGGTTATGACTCTAGGAATACACAGAGTTGCACAGAGACAAATGATTTAGTCTAAGACCTTATCTCCTGTAATGACTCATAATAAGAATCTTAGAGAAAAAAACAAAGCTGAGAGGAACTCCAGAGAGATCACTCATCTGAATTTTCTTGACTGATTGTTAGGAACTTTGGCATCTGGACAATAATATTTATTTTCCTGGAAGTATTCCTGATGAAGTATTTTAATTTTTTTTAATGTAAAAAAAGAAAAAAAAATTTTTTTTTTGTTTCTAAACAACTGATAAAATTATCTCTTTACCCCTAGCTTCTCTGTTACGAGAAACAAAAGGTAATCAATCATTCCTTAGTCACCATTTCCTGATTGGCATGGTTTTACATACCTTTCAGAAAGCCTCCTTAGGTTCCAGGCTAAAAAAACTTCTCTTGTGAAAGGTTTACTATACTTTTAATAATCTGTCTTGCCCTTCTCTGTTCCCTGTTTGTTCTACTGAGTTGTCTTTTTTACGTGATCAGCCTGCATAAATATGGCTTTCAAATATGGCCAATATAAATTTGTAAGTGATATAGTCGCACTTTACAAGTTCCTTCAAAAGCATTCCTAGCATTCTTTATCATTATTATTGTTTAGCTCTCAGCAATACTTTTTTTCAACAACCTATGGAGAATAACTCCAAAACATATTTTTCAGCCCTCAATAATTGAATTAGGCTTATGCTATCTGTTTGTGTTTATACCCAAATTTTTAAAAGATTTTTCATATGTGTTTCTTTTCATTAGCTGTAGTTGGTTTTTAGGTGCCAGTAGAATCATGAGATAGTTTCTAATAATTTTCTTATCTTTGCAGGTTTGGGTTTTTTTTTTTAGTGGTAAAAATTGTATTATTTCAAATAGTTTTTTGTCATTAGAAAATATTTAGGTGTCAACATTCAGAACTTATGCTGGATCACATAGGCATTTATTATAAAACTCAGTTTTCATAACAGAGCTTTTTGATATTCTGCTGGTGATGTATTTTATACTTAAACACTGACTGAATTCTCTGAAGTTTTTTTCTGGTCTTTTTTTCTTGTATCTGGACAGTTATTAATTCATAAGTATCTTTATTGCTAATTGATGTTATTATAAATTCTTGAAGACTTTTCAGAAATGAGCCTTTGAAAGATTTTGAAACCCCATGTTTTTATGACTAAACTGCTAGATTTGGAATAATTCCAGCTTTTCTCATCTGCATAACTAGCTGGACATTAAAGAGATATTTGTGTGATATTGATACTGAGATATCAATATATGCCCTATATGTGTTCGGTACATTTTAACATGAACTAACAAGTTCCTGGTGAGTCATGTTCTCAAAGGACTTGCATCTTTTATTTTCAAGGTATGATAATTACGGAGTGAATGATAAGAAACTGTTTCTAAAAGAGGTTATTGAAATATATTGCTTTCATTTAGAGATTAGCTGTTCTGTCAGCTGCTCTAGCTGATCCGCTGAAAGAGAGTACTTCTGTCATGACATTGCTCAAAGACCAATGTAAATCCCCAATAAATCATTCACTTATTTCTAAAAAATGAGAACAAAAATTAATTAGTTATACCAAAGGCTGAAAAAAACTTCTGTTTTGACCCCTGACCAAAGCTAAAATAACATACTAATTTAATAACATACTAATTTTTGTATTCCTTCTCTTTGAAATTTAAGTACCTGACATCCGTCTTTTACTCATCTAACATGTTAATCTTTAAAGTTTTTAAGTCACACAGTTGTCATAGTTATAAGGGGTTCAATATCCAGGAGCTCTGTACTTAAAAGAAGATTATAAAAACTGGACAGGAGCTTCAAGCTAAATCTTCAAGTTCAATGAATAGTATAAATCAAACATAGCACTGTCTCATGACTGTCATCATCAATTACAAGCAGAGTGTGAACAGCATGATGTCTTACTCAAATAACACACAAGAATGATGTATTGATACTATAGCAGGATTCTGGGTAATATAATGATCTGTGATGTATATGGAGTGGCTGTATTTTAAGGAATTCTGTTGTAAATACTATGTACAATACATTTTCTCCTCAAATACACAAGGTACCTCTGAGATATACACTTGCATACAGATTTTCTAGATCTTTACTATGTAAACAGACTAAATTAGTAGATAGTGTGAAGATTTTTTTACTCCTTGAAAAGGTTTTAAGCAATTGTAATTTTCCTGTAAATCATATACTTACAAAATTTCCTTATTTAAATGATTCCTGCTAATATTTCAGAGTAACTCTTCAGATATAACAGTGTATCTGGTTATTATTCAATTACAGTGAGGTTTTTTCCCTACTATCTCTTAATCACATATTTAAACTCCTTCATTTTAATGTACCACAAAATTTCAATATAGAGTATTCTGAGAATCCCAGAATGTTTTGTGTTGAAGTGACCTTAAAGATCATCTAGATCAAAGTCCCCTGAGATGGGCAGGGACACCTTCCACTAGATCAGGTTGCTAAGACCCCATCCAGCCTGGCCTCAAACTCTTCCAGGGATGGAGCATCCACAGCTTCTCTGGGCAACCTGTTCCAGTGACTCATCATCCTTGCCGTCAGCATAATATCCAATCTAAACCTACTCTCTTTCAGTTTGGAGCGATTCCCCTTTGTCGTATCATTACATGCCCTAGTGAAAAGTCCCTCTCCAGCTCTGTTTTCAGCACCCTTCAGCTACTGGAAGGCTGTTTCCAGTCATAAAAGAAGTCTTTCGTAGTCATTGAACAAGTGACCTGCCATGCAGATTTCATTATCTGGCTGAGGATTAGATTCCTTTGCAAAATGCTATGCCAAGTGGTTATGCAAAAACTTGCGTCAGCATGCAATCACTCTTATAAGTTCATAAAAATGGATCAGAAATCTGTAATTGCTAAATGAGCACTGCTTGGGTAGAGAGGTCCTGGCACCAAGCTGCTGAGCCTTCCAGTCAGCTATGGTAATGTCACTGAGCTGCTGCAGTTATGTTCACTCCTGTGGTTTACTTCTCCTAAATTTGCTGACTGCCACAAGGCAGCTGATGCAATTACCCCAGAGAAGGCTCTATTTTGCATCAGCTGCAATGGGGCCTGGCATACAGCTTGTACCTGTCTGTGTTTGTGGATTCTTTGAGCTAAATTGTATTTAAATACAATTAAGAGTAGATATTTATAAATGGAAGCTGATATAATAACTGACTGAGGGTAAAACTGCCAGGAGAAGTATGAAATTGCAGTTCAGGCCACAATTTCTGCTGTTTACAGTGCTCAATCAGCTTTATTGTTTTTAGAATGTATTTGTATGTGAAATACTCTCTATTTCCAATCTATTTTTTAAACTTTTTTGTTATCTTGTATGAAAGAAATTTTTTTTCATCCAAAACCAAAAAATTCTGTCCATTTATTGTTTTTATCTACCTAGATGTGTGGACGTACAGATTATATACCTGAAATTTAAATTTTAATTTCACACAATCAGTCTTTTAACTTTTCTAAATATTTTTTTTAGAAATAGAAACTTTATTTCAGTGGGGAAAATATGCTTTTGCATTCTATTTTTTCTTTGATGTCACCAAAGAATGCTCATTTTTTATTTTGAATTTTTAGTCATAAAAAAATATATTTTCCCATGGCATTTCAAACTACTTATTATGTCTTTCATTTCTCAGTCATGGTATGCAAAAAAAATCAAAAACTAGTGTCCATGGAGAATGAGGTATGGACACAGGCAAATATTTTGCTTCACTACTCCATGACTGGACCATCCACAGATCATCAAAAGTGGCTGTGATCTCCTAAGGTTTTTAATAAGGAAACAGAAATGTTCACCTATTGTAAATCCAAAATACAGAAAATACTTATCTTTGGTCTCTGAAATCATGTATCTAGCAATTAGTAGTGTTTGCATATGGCAGCATCCAGCTATTTTTCATACCTAATTTTCTGTTAATACTCAGATTTGTCATTATATAAGGTCTTGCTTGTTAGCATAGGTTAGACACTGAGATTTGAGAAAAAGGAATTATTTCAGTCTTACAAGTGTAATACTAAAGATAACTCTCATCTATCCTTCAAAATATCATTGCTATCCCTCAGATTTTCCAGTCTTAGATCTGACTGAGATGCTGCAGTCACGTGCACTTCTATTAACACCTTATTTCTACAAGTTATTTAGTCAGTACTGACCTTTGTAATAAAATTCTTAAGATGAGAAATATAGGACATATTGAAATCATAGAGATGTTTTTTGTAACACTTCAGTTACCTTATTCAGAGATTTGTAAAGAGCATGACAGCCCTTAGATGGTCCAGCATGATTAAATAACACACAAGATGCAGAAATATTAAAAAAAAGAAAAGAAAATAATTTTCTTTGAAGGTGACAAAATAACATTTTACTTTCATTTGAATGCAGAGGTGAAAGTCTTGAACTTTATAATCATTATAAATAGGATAAGAATCAATGTAAGTGTGAAGAAATTGAAATATAAAGAAGTATCAATATAAAGGTAACTATCAAAAGTTTTAAGGTTGACTTTTCATAGTTTTTTTTCATTCCATAATTAAAAGAATGGCAATTACATGGTAGAAGTAAACTGATTAATTTAGCATAGTTCGTATTTCAAAATGTTGAATAATAATAACCTACTCTAAGTTTCATTAAAATTCTTTTAATGAAGGGGAAATAGTTGCAGATCCATCTACAATTTAAAGTACTTCATTATAATACCTTGCATGTTATGTAATTTACTTGCCTTTTTTTTAAATCCCCACAAAAATAATTTCAATAAAACCATTTATATGTCAATATTCTATATTCTGAGGTTAAGTTTTCTTAATCAGTAACCTGTCCTAAAAAATCCCTGAGAGCAACATGAGACCAGAACAGAATGCAAAATTATGAAAATATTTCTGAATCAGCATGAAGATAGACAGCAGAAAAAAACACATGAAGATCCTTGCTTTTGAACTCAGCAGTACTGATGAGATTTAATCTGTGCCTTCTGCGTGGCTTTAGCATTCCTCATAGGCACTCTTTCAAGTGGGAATACATGCCCAGAATAAATACAAATCATACCAATAGCTCTCTTTACAGCACAGACACTGGAGAAGAATGATACAACTTAAAAGCAGAAATTTGATTTAAGATTCAAGCTATATATTAGTGTTTCTCTATTAATTTATTTTATAGACTTAGCAAGCTCTATTTTGTTAGAGTTGCAAAAGCAGAGGACCAACACTGTGACAAAAGAATTCATGCCTTTTACATTTAGTTCCTCAGCTGAAATTGACTGAAAATTTGAAGAATTATTACCAAGACAGGTAGATTATTTTCATTTTGAAACAGTTTGATTTTCAATTTCCTGTATATACATGAAAACACTAATTTAAAGTTTTACATTTTAAATTTGTTTATCACATAATAGGCAAAATCAAAACACAGAGGTGAAAAATGGGCAATTTTCGGGGCTTACTCGCACACATTCCAGGTAAGAGAAGAATATTGCCTAGAGTTTGGCATATAGCTACTCAGATACTTTATGTATTCAGTTTTGGTTTCTGGACATGATTTAAAATTGTTGTCATCAACATTGTCTATATAAAATAGGGAGAAAGTTTGAAATTGCTTCATGTAAAGATGCAGACATAAAATTGATGACTTTGAGCTCAGCATGAGATGAGGAGATAAGGGTATGCTGATTTCAAAGTTACCTACTGTTTGAGCTTTATTTACAGAATTAGTTTTCTGTTTGATAGTAAGAAGACAGAAAGGGATAGGAGATTCACAGCAATTTTGTTTACTTTCTTAGCTCTTTCAGGTTTTTTCCAGTTTAATTTCCCAACAAATTCTACCTACAAATGACATTTAAGGCTCAGAGCAGTCTAGTTTAATCTGTAGCTCAGCTAGTTTAAGAGAAAAAGCTTAGAACTTCCAAGAGAAAATGTAAAGCTTCCAGATTAGTCTGCATGTTGTTGGACGGGAGGTTTTTTTGTTGGGTTTGGTTTTTGGTTGGTTTTTTTCTCCCCCCTGGCATCAGGATTGCTGTATACTGTCATTACTCACTTGTCAATGCAAGAAGTTCTCCTGGTTTTGACTTGACACAAGATGTCAATAATGGAGACGTGACAAATAAGCCTTTCACTTTTTAGTGTGCTTGGTTATTTTGTTCCACCACAAACACTACTTTTTTGCCAGAGATTTTTACTGCCTGAAAATTTTTTGCTGTGTAACTAGTACCACTCTTTACTCCCTGAGGATGGATGCTTGGTTGCTTTTCCCATGCAGTGAGCACATGGCGGGAGAACATATGTTGTATGGTGGCTTATGCAGGAATTACTCAGAGCTAAGGAATCCGACAGATCATAGTCTCATTCAGTTCCTGCTCAGCAGAAAAGGTGCTAGCACTTGGTTTGATACCAGGCTTTACAATAAGCTACATGCAAATAAGGTATAATATGTTGCTGTTACCTGTGTAAATGCTATTAATGTAGCATTTCTAGAAATATGAAAATATTTATATATGTATATGTGCTATTTAAACAACAAAATATTCAGAAAAAAAGTCAGTTAAACAGGTGTAACAGGATATAAACCTCCAAGGTTTCCATGAGAATAAAGGCAGCCATCCTATTTCAAAAAATCTAGGCAAGGTGCTAAAAGGAAGCGTGGTGAATGCTCTGAGAAACTAGATGTTTGTCACTACTGACAACATAATAAGGTATAACAAGAGACTTCCACTTTTATTTATATTTATTTATCATATTATTTAAATGAAGAGAACAGGGAAAGACAGATAAAATTGTGCCAGCAACCAAAATGTCCCAACCAGCTCTGAGAATAGACATTTTTACAGCTAAGATTTGTTGCAGCATATCCTCTTGTTCAGCAGACCATATAGGGCTGTAAATATGGAAAGAGAGAACACAGCAAAGGAAGAGAAGCTGCTAGCAGTTTTTGACTTGATGAAAAAACTAAACACCTGGTTTGATTTTTGGTTAAAAACCGCCACAATCTTAATGTCAGCATTCTGGTTTCTGAGATCTGTGACCTATGAAAGTGGTTTCCAAGTGGTGTCACAGACTAAAAGCAAAAATGGAATTCAGACGAACATCACAGGATCCAAACCTAATCCAGCAGAGAACTGCATAATATCAGGCATGCATAAGCATAGTGTAGCAGCAAATTTCAAGATTCTGGCAAGAACTTCTTAATGGCACTTTCCTGTAGCTCCCTTCTTCGTAAGAAATAATATTAATAACAGCAATAGTATTAAAACGGTAATTAATTTAATCTTCTAAGAATCTTACTGTCAGTGTTTCAGGCTGTTTGATAGTGTTACATAAACTGACCGTGACTCACAGAAATACTGCAGCACTTACACTTGATGGAAGCTGGCCCATTCACCCTGACTTGTGCCATGCCCTGGGGTTTTATTTGACTGCCATGGTTGTTTCCTCACAATTTCCAGGTGATGCAGCCTGCCAGGGGTGAGAGAAGACATCTGTAGCTGGAGGACTGCAGTAGATTTCAAAGAGCAGCACGAGTATCTGCTCACATACCCTCAGGTCTGTACTGTGGTCAGATTTCTGACTCTGGCACGAAGCTGTAGGGCTTTGTAGAGATGACTTTGGCTGGAATAACCTCTTGGTTTAATTGGTCTGAGGTCATCATAATTTCTGATCTCCTGTGTCTGCAAAGCAGGAAGACCTAATTTCCTAAGTGCCAATGTCTTGGCTTATAATATTAGCATATGTCATAAGTTTTCACAAAGTGCCTGTCATTCTTTCCAGATTTTGTAAACGTGTCTTTATTTTTAGATCCCCTCAAGTCTTGAATGATCTTTATGAATGCTTTTTGTTTCAGTGGTCCAAGAGATTAATGGGTGACCAGGAACAGAAAGGTATGAATCCACTAAGCTTTTCTCATTTCAAGGAGAATTCTTTGCTCGTTGTCTGTATGTGACCCGACCACAATACAAAAGGTGAGTTAGGTGGCACAGCAGTTGATGTCCAAAGAATATAAAACTATAACGACTTGCATTTGAACAAATTCCGGAGTGTAGCAACACCATTACAACTGATTAATATAGTTAGTAATGTAAGTGAAAAGAATCATTACTGTGTTACCCAACTAGTAACATTTTATATAGACTTTATTAATCAATCAATAAAATAGTATTATTTTCCATAGCCACAGGAGGATTAGCAGTAATACCCAGTCACTTGAAAATAATGAAATAAAACAAATATAGAGATGTTGAATTATTAAAGCAAGGAAAGATTTTAAGAAGTAACTACTTTATTAGTTAAACAAATGAAATGCAGCTAAACAAAAAACCAAAAAAAATTAAGTTACCCTTTCCCCAAAAAAACCTCTGCCAGGTTTTTTGAGCCAGTTGAAATTTAAGCCAGTTTAAACCCAGTTTTTCCTGGTTGTGGCTCAGGATTTTGGTTTTTTCTTTCCTTTTTTTGTTAATGTTATTTTCCTTTTTCTTTTATCTTATTTCCTCTTTTCTTTTATTCTCCAGCCTGTGTTATTTCTTTTTCTTTTTCTTTTTCTTTTTCTTTTTCTTTTTCTTTTTCTTTTTCTTTTTCTTTTTCTTTTTCTTTTTCTTTTTCTTTTTCTTTTTCTTTTTCTTTTTCTTTTTCTTTTTCTTTTTCTTTTTTTCTTTTTTTTCTTTTTTTCTTTTTTTCTTTTTCTTTTTCTTTTTCTTTTTCTTTTTCTTTTTCTTTTTCTTTTTCTTTTTCTTTTTCTTTTTTTCTTTTTCTTTTTTTCTTTTTTTCTTTTTCTTTTTCTTTTTCTTTTTCTTTTTCTTTTTCTTTTTCTTTTTCTTTTTCTTTTTCTTTTACTTTTTCCTTTTCCTTTTCCTTTTCCTTTTCCTTTTCCTTTTCCTTTTTTTCTTTGGGGTAGGGAGTGGGAAATGGTGGCATTAAACCTATCATGGCATTTTGGTGTATCTTAATGTCCTATTGAATGTGACATGGGGAATATAGTTTTATTTTGGTAACAGGAAAGATGACCTTTTCCTGACTGCATGGAATTTACAATGGAATGTAAAAATCCCCCATGCTGCTGTACCATAAAAAATCTCAAACTGTGTATTGCAGGGTAGACCAAAACTCAGTCTCCTAAGAATGTATTAACATGACAAATTTAATAGAAGCATAGTAATAATAGCTAATAATCCAATGTGTTACATGTAAATTCTAAATTATTACAATATAATGCAGCATTTTTAATACATTTGTGTAGATATGTGTGCACATGTATATGCATACGTATATATATCCATACATGCATATAATTATCACAATTTCAACTCACTTCACTTTCTTCAAGGCAAGAAAATTTTTGAAAAGAGCAAATCAACAGAGATGGACCAATACCTTTGGAAATAAACAGATTTGGAAAATTACATTGTAAAATATCTTTTAACAATTATTTCCTCTCTTTATAACAATAAGTGTCTTCAAACCTGCAGCTGTATTTATTACTTTCCTTTAAGATGTTGTATTTTCTCCTGTAGATTGTTTTTATTTTTATTTACTAGGAAAAGCCTCAAAGCTTTTTTTGAAATCAGATGATTATATTACTCAACTTTTTTGCTTTATGCTGCTTTATTTCTTCAAAGTTCTGCCTTTCCATAATGTGTGACAGAGAAAGAAACTCTTGTCTTTTGAAAGCTTTATCTTAGAAGGATTTAAATCCTTACTTTATATTTTGCATGAGATTAGCACTCACTATAAAAGCTGTATCTCTGCCTCTACTATTGTCCCTTTGGGCTTTTGCATGTGGACACTGAAATTTTGTAACTTGCAAAGAACCATTTATCAGATTTAAGCGCAGAGTAGCTTCCAAATGTTATTATAAAAGAAATAGGGTCACTGCTGTAAACTCTAAGGCCTTATTTGATTTTTCAATAGCTCTATATTTAATTTTATTGTTGAAAATTTCTTACCCATGCTTTCTGATTATTGTTAAGGATAAATGCTTGCCCTCTTGAGGTTGTATTTTTTATTTTCTATCATGCCAATTTTCCTTTTTTCTAGCATGGTCATCTGAGAATTTAAATCAACGAACAGAGAACAACATTTTCAAGTCCTTTTTCCTCATCGACCTGAATCCTTTTTTCCCTGCAGTTAAGGAGAACTGTGGATTATCTATTGGCACTTAAAACCTCCAAAAAGCTCCCAATACATTTATTCTCATTAATGGTTACCTCTATATTCTCTGTATTAGAGATGGCCCACCAGCTAATCCTTTCTTTCAACTAGCAAGTTCAGTGACAAAAAGCGTCAGTTTCATCATTTTTATTCTGAACTCCGCTCATTTTATTTATGAATAGTTCCCACAGAAGTCGTTTACAAATGGTATTGCCTATAGGACATGTATCCCGCTGCTGGTTTTGAGGACTCACAAATGACTTAAAGGGACCCTATTTTTACTGCCTTTCCCAGCAATTTTCATATCAAACTACATTCTCAAACTACAGACAAAATTCTGCTTAAACTGTTTGTCTCCTGCCAGCTCTACTTCAGCTCTGAGGGTTGAGCTGCAGTTCCTCTCTATTTAGTAGTACTCACTAGTAATAAAATGCTAACAGTTTTACACCACAATCTATTCACAAAATTTAGTTTTTCTGTTCATATTTATCGATTTCAAATTAAAATTTCTGATTTATACTAGGTCAAAGTGGAACTATTTTTATTCCAAGGTACCTGTATACTTGTGTCTACATCTTTAATAAATTTTTTCTACTTCCTGAAGTTGACACTATGAGGTAATTTAGCAAAGAGAAGGAAAAAAAGAATAAGGAAAGGTAAGTAAAAGATCCCAGAAGTGTTTATAGAAATTCCTAATTTCAGAGAAAGAAAACAGATGCACTGGCTTGGATGTTCAAGGGCCCACAGCTGAAGGTGCCTTTCAGCACATAAGCAGGAACACAGCCACAGACACATAGCCAACAGCAAGCAAAAGGACATCAAGATTTCTTCTTCTCTCTGAGATTAAGCATCATTAATCAATGAGTTAAAATATTACTGAAGTGCCAGAATGGGAGAGGGCAGGCAGCCTATGTTGGCTATGTTACTGCATAGGTCTTATTTTTATCCAAACCAGGTTCGTGTAATGGTAAAAGTAGTTGTCCATACAGTGAAAATAAATAAGACAACCCCCTCCAAAAGATGAATTAACTTGAAGAAAATAGTGGTACCCCACTGCACAAAGACAGCAAAGAGAAGGAAACCATTTTCATGCTTGAGATATACAGCTTATTCTCAGTCTGCCACAACCATATTTTATCGCTTGAATACCTCTTAGTAGTCTAGTGCTCTGTAGAAAGAAAGTAAAATTCCTAACACTCTTTTTCAAAATCTGTAGTGATGGAATTCTTTGGAAAGATTGTGGTACTTTTTGAAAATAGAGGAAATTGTTCAAGACAGTCTTTTCTAAACCAAGGATATGTAACACAGTATCGTAAACTTTGTTTCCATAAGACTTTCTCTCATGTTTCTTTAAATCAGACATTCCTGTCTTAGAACCTTGTTTGGGTTTCTAGACTAGGATATTTTTCTTTTCACTTAAATTAAGTCCTCACCTTCCTTGTACAGCTGCTAAGTCCATCTAGTTTCTGTTGCAGCAGATTACCTCCTGACAGCAGAATTTCATTGAGCTGGCTCTGAAAGCCCCTCAGAGATATAACAGAAAACACCAGTTTGACTAACAGAGATCTCTTCTTATGTGATCAGCTGGGGAAGGGAATACCTCATGGCTTCAAAGAGTTTTACAGGGGCCACTGAATGCTCAGTAAAACCCACAACACTCTTCTGCCCTAGAGAATTAACAGTTGCAAAATGAACTTGAAATTCAACATTTAATTTAAACTCATGACTTTACGTGTCTACGAATAAGTTCCCACGTGTACTAGGCAGCTAAGCTCCTGTTACAGTTGTTGTTGATATATTTTCCAATGTTTTGAGCTTGTTTTGTACAATGGAAATAGGGATTTCATTAGTGAGACTACAGTGTAAGCACCCTTCAGAGACATTATATGAAGGAGATAACTTCTTATAGCCCCTGGAAACAATATGTTGGCCATTTTGCTAGTAATTTAATAGCGTTTGCTTTTAGTTCTGGAGTTCAATGGCTCAATTTTTACTATTTCACCAAAATGAGCAGCTGCCATATCTATGTTTAATATGGTTCACAAATATTTGACACAAGCTAAAATTCATCAAGATTACTGTTAGAATCCTGTATACCAAATTTAACAGAAACTCATGGTTTATTGAAAAGTCAATTATCAGACTTTCTGATTAATTGTTAGTTTAGGTATCCTAAAATTTCTAGTTTTGATATAGAAGGGGAGTATATTATTTTAAATTCTAAGTTATAGCATTTATTAAATGGGAGGAGAGCAATATCGCACGATTAGGATGCAGAGTCAATCTCTATGAAAACTCAAGGCAAACTTTTAATGTAGTTTTTACTTTGATTTTCTCTCAATATTTATATTTCCTGGATGAACAAAGAAATAGAGATTTTTAATCAGTTTCCTAACTGGGACTAAAAAATATTATGAAGGTAAGGTCTTTAGTCACTGTGTTCACTGTTGGAGTATTCTCCATTAAGTGCAGGTAACCGTTAACATTTTGGGAAGTTATTCAATCTCTATTAACTCAGTCTCAATATTGTGAGATTCATCCAGCCTTAATCAAAGAAGCCTTTACACTATGAATGAGGATAATCTAGTATAAAAATTGCAGCAGGGTATCTTTTAAGGGGGAATACAGAGAGTATGACTACCTCAAATGTTTACAGAAACAAGTTATCTTAGTGGAGATAATAGAGTCTATGTTATAGTCAGAAAAAGAATGCCAAACATTTATCAGGACTTATGAAATTAAAACAACCTGTAAACATGGTTTATAATGATAAAATGCATATTATTTGCACATATCTTTACAATGTTTTGCCTATCAATGGATGTGTTTAATATTATTTTACAATCAGAAATTAAACAAAACAATCAATTCTTAATAACAGTCTACAGTATTTCACACTGAATTGTAATTATGCAGTTAGAATACCACTGCACTATTTTATGAGACTGTAATTTGGTTCCAGAATGGATAAACTGTAAGACCAAGGGATAAATAGGCCCATGTGATAAAGGGATAAAAATTGTTTCCTTATAAAACAGCACAGAGGAATTGGTGTCTCTACTACACTGAGAGGTTGTGTTCTTTAAAAAAGTATGTCCTTGACAATGCTTGGTCCTTTATTTGTTCCATAATAAGATGCTCTACATATGTCACAGCTTTGGTGAAAATGTTGGGCACTTAAACAGGACACTGTGTTCTGTATTCCTGGTGTCTGAGAAAGAAAGCCTAAGAGCCTGGACACTTGATTGACTTATTTCCTCAATAGTATCAATTAATTTAATGAGAGATATCATTTCTTTCAAGCTTTAAAAAAAACCAAAACTACAGTTCAGGCATACGTAAATCACAGATTTGGTTTCCTTTAGGCTAGGTAATAAAAATTAATACAAAACTAACCACCTAGACAATTATTGTAAAACATTAAGGTCATTTATAAAACCTATATTTTTTTGCTGCAATTTGGAAAGGGTGGAAAAAAAAAAAAGTGGGAAGAAAAAATCTAATCTTTCAATGCTGGTGTTTGCTCTCTGAAGAACTGTGGGATTCAGGACACACCTCTGTATTTCCTCCTTTGATTGTTTTTGTACCTTTTTATCAATGTTATGAAATAGATCACCTTATTTTGAAACACCTTTATCCTCTCATTATATCTTAGAAAGCACTGAAATATAAGTTTCTGGTTACATTCTGGCTTCTCTTCAACACAAAAGCATTACAAGATGCTGTATGGTTGAATTAAAGATACAGGGGAAAAAATGCTTTGACTTCTGAGAGATGGCAGGCTGTGGTCATTCTGAATGACTAGACAGTTGAAATATTCAAACAAGAAGAAATGTTTATTAGATGCAAGGCTGTTTTCCAGCAGCAGTAAGTGAATGGATTTTTCAGGAAAATCTATGAACAAAAGTTCTGATCACTAAAAACATTTTGAGAACTCCACTCCCATTAGCTGTATACTGAAAGTGTTAGAAGTAAAATTCACAAACATAAGAAAGAGTTGGAGCTGTACTTGCAATCATAAGTTCACATTTTCTGAACTTCATTCACAATAAATACTTTTGTATGACATTTGACCTTTTTGTTTTCTGTATTTAAAGGAGAAAATTATAGGTAAAGTTAGTTCTTCTAACTAGCTGAAAACCTCAAACTTCAGAAAACTACCAATTTAGAGTATGTAGGGTTCATATAAGTTTCACCTTGCTCTGTGTTTGTTGGTGGTTTTTATCTTCAAAATCTGCAGAATTCTTTGATCAGGTATTTGAGTGTACTGGTAGATCGGTAACTCTCTTCAACAGGGTTCCAAATTCTGCTGTAAAGCATACAGAAATCATCTCTTCTGCACAGCTCTGCACATTCTCCTACCCTTACTGCACTTCTCAAGTTTTACAGGGGTTGAGTGAAAAATCAATGAGTTTTTATAACTAAACTAAGAACAATGAAAGGCCCCCAGGAAATTCATTCTGGTGTCATTACAGCAGTGAATTGTAATTTTTAATCAACAAGACTAAAGGCAAAAAGTATAAAACAAAGCACCATTCATTCTATGGCAATTTTCAGTTTGGAAATGGATGGGCTACTAAAAATGTATTTCATTGCATTTATACAATACTGTCATTAATGAGAAAATTATTATTCTGAATAAAATCATGTGTAGACTGTTTTTGACTAAGGAAAACAGAAGGACTGTCTTTTAGAATATTGCCCAGAAATGCAAGTTTGCTTGTTTGTGTAGAATATAGGAGGAGATATCTTTAAACAGGGTCAGTCTTTCTAGTTTGAAATAGCTTAAATATATCTCAAAATTCTCAGATGCTCAAAATACCACTGGTATGGAAATACCCATATTTCTAATACAGGGCAGGTAAGGAGGTAGCTTACATGTAATCAGCTACTGAAGGTCCAGACTTTCCATATAATTTTACTTGTATAAATAAAAGACTTGTATCTTTAGATTGCAACATTACATTTTCCCTCCAATGTCAAAAAAATTCTTCCATTAATTTATGATTTTCATATGTATTTATAAATTATTGTATTTATTGCATAAATTTTTTTTGAGAGCAGAGTGTGAGATTTTTTGTTTTGGCTTTGTTTTGTTTGGGGTTTTTACTGTAGAGTTATTTGAAAACCAGGATGTGTGAAATCTAAGGAAAATCTGCCACATTTGAGACAATGCAGTAGAGGAAAGTGAAACAAGAATATTTTCATCTTCACTGATTCCTTTTTTTTTTCAGAAGAAATTCCAAGACAACACTCCTTTAAAATATATTTTGTAAATTGAAGATCAAATACATAAAGTACTGGCATCCTTGGAAACTTATTTCTGTACAGGATTAGAAATTTGAGCTGGCAAATCACAGTTTCACAAAATGTCAATAGCGCCTTTTTTCAAGAATCAGCTGAGCACTGAGCAAAATTCCCTTATTGCTCAAAAATCATGGAAAAAAATGGAGGAGTAGAGAACTATTAAATGAAGGTATGACATCTGAATACTTACCTTAACACTGTCAAATAAAATATTGTGATAATTGTCTTCACTAAAGTACTTGTTTCATTGTCCACCTTCAGCTGCCAAACCACATATTCCTGTGTTGACTCATAGGGGAAGTTGTTTCCTAAAATAAAAAAAATAAAGGCTGAGGACAACAATAAAAAAATAAATCCAGGTTTGCATTTTTAATATCAAATGTTACAAAAATATAAAAAAATACTCCCTTTATAATTGTGACTCGAAATGTTGATTTCATTCAGGCTATTCTATGCAGAAGAAATGCAGATGCCATGTGGGTCAATACTCTAAATATTATATCGCTAGAAGATATACACTCTTCAAGAAACAAATACAGATGTAAAATTCAGACTAGAAAATATTTTGTGATATTTATATACTACCTTGCAGAATTTTGGAAAAATAGTCATTTATTAAAGGCACATTACATTAGTATTTAAATGGCTATTACAGAACTTAAAACCCCCTCAATTATAATGTGGCTATATTGGTACACCTAATTTGAAGTTATTTAAGATTAAAGTTCATCATACTGAATTAAGAATTGAACTTTAAATTAAAAAATAATGATTCTTGGGTATATTCATAGTTTAATTACGTTTCCAATATGAAACTGGAATACAAAAATAGGAATCCAAGCGGAAGTCATTATAATATTTTCCAGAAAAACCTTTATAAGATAATTCTAATTAAGTCACACGAAGCCCTGGCTAAAAAAGGGAAGTTGAACCACAATTATAATTAGATATACAGTCTGAATTATGACTCTTACTTTATTTCAAAATCTGTATTTCTGCTCTACATTCTTAAAGACAAGAAATTAAAAACATTACCAAATAAACTAAAACAACGACAAAGAAAGTAAAAAACCCAGCAAACTTAAAAACCCAAGAATTTACTATACATTTAAGAAGACCAAGTTAAAAAATTAAACTTTTGAATTGTTTTTGGTTTGAAGCAACTTCCTAATAAGTGGCAGAACTGTTCTTATGGCTGAAGAGTGAAATGGGGGCAAAACTCAGTCTGAAAGAGTTTCATATACACAAGAATACCTTGGTTTTATCCTTTCATTATTCAATCTTTTTTATTTCTTTCCAGCTATGGGCTGCAGACCATATTATAATCTTTAATATATGATATATAATATAAATATATTGCATTCATGATATATTACAAAAATAACATATTTATAGAGCACTTAGGTCCCAATAGAAATTTTATTGCAGAAATACTGGAATTTCTGTGCTTGTACTGCTTATTGCACAGTATTTTGTGTCATGTCCTCCTAGTCAAAACTTACTATTTTCCTTTATAAATATATAAGGCTAGCAAAGCTAGATATAGGCTTTTGTGTTCTGCAGTTTATGGCTGTCAATGACATTTGACATGCTATATTGTATCAGGCTTGATATTTAAGGTGTAGCTATGTTTTATGAGCAATTAATTTAAAGTGAATGATAATGAAATCACAGTTCTCATAGTTTCTCTAATGTTTCAGTTTTTCACTGATTTTGCAAGAATTATGAACTAAACACACTTTTTTTTTTTAACTTGGATATCTAAGTCCAAAGATTTTCTTTAGCTGTTTAATACCACCAAACTCCTATTTTCGATTCCCTATTAAAAAAAATGAGAGTTTTAGTCAGAAACTATAGGCATCGTAAGAGAAACAATATTAGGTAATTTTATTTCACTTAATTTTCAGCATATATTTTCCTACAGTGTTGTTCTAAAGTACCATCCCAGCTGAAGTACAGATGTCCTCACCATGATGTCTTCAATTCTTACATAAACCAAGAAATTAATTTAAAAATAACTCACTTATAATCATAGGCCGTCCTAGTTCAGATTTTATCAGTTGGCCCAAAAGAACTAGATTTGGCCTAATTCAGGATAAATCCTTCTCAGCTCTGTCCCCTGCCTTTCTGCAGAGCTACTGTCTTCTAATTCACAGCAGATGTTAACATTCCTTCTTTTTTCAAGTCAAATAAGCTCTTTATCTCTTTCCTTTAGTTTGTGATATACTGTTTTCTGTCCATCAGTGAGGCCTCTGTGGGGTCACTTGCCTATTTCTATTGTTTTTCCCTCCATTTCTTGTGTTCAAATTTTGAGTGTTCTTTTTAACTTACAAAATAAGGACTCTGTCCACCATGCTGAACTCTTGATAAGTTTGCAATTCTCTGATATGTTGGAAACCCACTAGAAGGCTACTTGAAATTAAAGATGGATTTGATGTGGTAGAATTTATGGAAAAGGCTGTTTATAGATGTTTTCATGTCTATATACAAAAGAAATAAATTGATTTGGATTCCAACTGTAAGTAATTAGAAAAATAATGAACTAGAAACATTCTTGATCAAAAAAGAGGAAAGGAAGGAAGGATTGTGACGCAATGATTTAGAATTTTGTATTAAAATTATTTGGATTTAGATTCACTGTGAGGGAGTAATAGGTTTTAGTAATTAAATTTTATGTGTTTAAGTATCCCTTGATTTTAAACTGCGCATTAAGCAAGTGCAAAGTTGAATATTGCATATTAAAATGCATATCTCTATAGGAATTTGATCTAAAATTGATTAGGAAAATGTATTTGCAATTATACATAGATAACACACATTCAACTAGATGTACACTGAGGTTGCTTCAGTGGAAGAAAAAAAATTAAATAATTTAAATAATTAAAGCCTGAAAAATACATTATATGCTAATGCACAGAGAAAAGAAGGAAGAACATCGACTCACTGAAAATTCCGAAAATATTATTTTACTTGACAAGGCATCATCAATCTGAAATGTAGCTATTTTTAAAAATATGTGTAAATTTATTTTCAGGTATTGTATATAGTAGTTAATCTCCCCTTCACCTCTTGTGATTTTAGAGTGATGATTTCAAACTAAAATAATATTTCTGCCTATACCAAAGAAACAGGGTAGTCTGTCTAGCAGACATTACACAAGAAACTGAAACTGACTGTAAAATGCTGTGAAATGCATATAGTAAACACACAGAAAGAAATTAGATTATCTTCCCCTCACCTTTCTTTATAGAAATATGGTCTGTTTCTTGTAACATATAACAAGAGCAAGCACAATGTTTTCAAACTGAAGTAATATTAGAGATGATAGTATTCCTTAAGACACTGATCTAGTTGATTGTATTATCTAACCCAGAAAAGCAATCTGCCACTGCTTCAGAACTGCAGATGAAAAATAGCAACACTAGAAAATAAGAATGGACTAAGGAATAATAATAATAAAAATCAAAACCAAAACACAGCCTATTTTTCTATGCAGGGAAATCCAAAGGAGGCCACAATAAACTGCTTTGCAGCACAAAAACCACATGTATACTCCACTTCTTTCTCCTAATAACAGAAATCTAATATAATTGAAGAAGAAATCAACCTGTTCTTTCACAAAGAGAGTCAGCAGGTAATATATAAAAAAATATTTTAAAGCATTTTTACTACTTGAGAAAGTTTTAGATTATTTTGTAAAAAGGTAGTGCAGATGGAAAAAGTACAATTAGACAAATGGTTCTAAAAATCAAAAACAATGCTTTCTTTCAAGCCTTTAGTTTCCAGAACCAGATTCTGTTGGCCTATATAATTACAATTGCTTGTACAGAAAATCAGAATTATAAATTCTTTTACTGGAAGTGATGTCAGCCTCATTTGCTGTCATGAAACAGAATGACCAGAAAATAAGGTCATCCAGAACTGAAAACAAGTTTGTTTTCTTCTCTACTTTGCTGTTGACTCTTAAGTGCTGAACCAACGTGTGAGCAATGCTAGAAAAATGAGGCATTTGTCATTTAATAAGCAAAGACCCAAAGTTTAAGAAGCTGAGAGAAAGGAAGAAACTTTGGAATATGTGGGGGGAAAAGAGTGGTGTGGAAATCTTTCTGGAAATATGGGAAAATATTAATAGTACAAGATAGAAAACCGCCTGTGACTATTACACTTAGTGACTTCTGACACATGGAACTAGTGTGGAGGGTGTAGATACATAAAGTGATAATACTTGTGAACTGCAAGAAAATAAAATTAGAGTAAGTAGAATACTATTTTTGCAAGATAATCTATGCTCTAAGAGTTTGAGAATTAAGGTCAAAAACCTTCTTCTCAAACAGTGCACTTATCTTTGACTATGCACACAGCCTCATTTTCTATAATTTATAATAGAGTCAGAAAAAAAAAGTGAAGAAAAACTGTTATTGTACACTTTTGGTTTATGATAATTTTTAAAGCACATTTAGGCAGTTCTGTGGAATCCATATAAATGGCTGGAGTGTCTAGGCAGTCTGACAGCATTATTTATAGACAACAGCAACAACTGGGGAACAAGCTATCTTGCTTGATATGTCTCTGTCTCCAACTGCTCTAAGTGGTGACTAATAACTAGGGTTAGTGAAGTTGTGAATGCACTGACATTAAACAAGAGAAATGACAAAAAGAAGGGGAAAGGCATACAAGAAAACAAAATGAAATAAAATTAAATGTGTTCTGTAGGAAAACCAGAGCACACCACAATACATTGTAGCTACTCTCTGAACATTCTGAGTATTGCATTTTCCATGCAAAGTGTTGACAGCCTCAGAATCATCCTGCTTTCACCTTAATTAGGGAACTCTGCAAAAGTTTATTGTACATGAGCATTTAATTTATTTTCAGTTTGTAGCAAGACAGGTTCTTCTGGGATTTTCCTCATAGTAGCTTTGTATCACTTGCTGAAAGAATGTGTGTTGTCAAATTGGTGTTACAAAATGAGGAAGCCTAAACATGAGAAGCAGTGGAATTCCAAAGGAGTATAAAGCATGTTGCTTAGTGCTGTCAATGGTTTATCACTGGTGTCCTCCGTTTGGAATTTATAGGGAACAAGATAATCTAATACAAAATAAACTTCCATCAGACAAAAATCCTCCAAGACAGAAGTCAGGGACAAAAATTACTGTATGAAAACTTTAGGTAGGAATTAATATTTTACAATGATCATATCTTTAGCTCTTTCAGAAGATTTTCAAATTAGTGAAATATTGTTATTTTCTGAAGATCATGTTAATACATGTAGTCTAGTGGAATAGAAGGAGTCAGGGATTTTTAAAATTTATTATTAGTCTCAAGGGTTAACATGAGCAGACCTAGCAAAATCACAGCAAAAAGATCCGAATTGCAGAGTGACTGATAGGTGTCTGGATCAGTATGAAGTTTGAATGTTAATGTCTGCTTTTTCTAGCAGCTTTACCACAGTTTGTGTTCAGACAAGAAAACTGCTGCCCTTTGAATATGACATTAAATATCACAGGAAGCAAGTTGGCATTTTGTTAGTTCTCTTCTTATACCTCCTGGATGTTTGCTAATGGACTGAAATCCTCACGACAACAGCAGTAGGAGAAGCTACTCTTCTCCAGATCTCAATCCAGAGACTTTTGCAATTATGTAAAGAGAGTTTCAAACACTCAGTGTGCACTGTCTGTGGAAGAGATAATGAAAAATGGATGTCTTCTGAGAACTTCAGGCATCAAACAGTGATCTGTATGCTGAAGGCAAGTTAAAAAAAAAGTAGAAGTTGAGTTAAGGCATGTAAGTTTAACTGTTAAATAGAATGGCATGGCATTTTATAGAGTGAAGGTAAGATTTTTCTCAATTTTTTTCTTAATCTAAAACTTTCCTTAGGCAGTAAAGTATCTTACTCAAGCTGTAGATTTTAGGGCAATAAAAAGCTATATTCTCTCTTCTGAAAGCTGACATATTAAATTGTTTTGGAATATTAGTCTTGAAGAATTTTTTTACTAAGATCCTTACATGTCTCTATGCCAGAGTAATACATCTACCTTGACATATCCTGCGATGGTGGAGAAGAGGGGTATATTTTCCTTCTAAATAATAAAAAGGGGAGAGATTCATGTGGTTTTATATATACGTGTGTGTCTGTATGTTTTGCTTAGTATATCTCGAAATTCAACTGAGTATTGAAGGGTCAGTTATTGAGTTTGGAAGAATCACACCTGAAAAGGCTGGAGCAAAGGATTGCCAGAGACATCCAGGAAATAAGTCACAGTCCTTCCTATCCTGACTCCTAATTCTATTATAATTACTGTGAAATGCAGTAAAATTTTCTGTGTTCAGAAAGAAGTATTATTTGCCTTTTTTAATGTGCACAAACCAGAATTTTAGGCCCTCACACTGAAATTTCTGTGAATTTTTTCTGAAGGAAAATTTCCATGTTTAGTCTGAAAATGTTACTCTGTAAAATAAATCTGCATAGTAAATATATGCTCAGAAAATTAAAGATTATGAATTTGTCAAATCAATCTAAAATGAAATTTTTCATGACTTTTTCCCTCTCTTTATTTCAGTACTGACTGCAGAGTAGTCAAAACTTAAAAAGTCTTTGTATACTTAAGAGATATATTAAGAAGAAGGAAAAGTATGAAGAACTTGGTGAACATGTTTGCTGTATAAGATGCACTGCAGTAATGTTTGCTTTGAATTTTTAGCATATTGGTAAACTTGTCTACAGTGGTCATTATCGCATTAAATCATTATAAAATAGTATATCCCATTAATCACTATAAATAGAGAAAGCAACACCTTCAAAATTTTCTGTTCATATGCAAGTGCTGGGCAAATGCAGATGTTGAGGAGGATTAACTATTTTATCATATTTTCTACTTCATTCAGACATTCATACATAACTAGCATCAATTTCTAAAATTATTTTGGGGGTTAAAAATAAATATCAGCACTTTGATGGGACTTGGGAAGATTTCTATAGGTTTCCATGAATTTGAAGGGCCATCAGAGTGGTCCCTTGGTGAGAAAGGTGTAAAAGAACAAGTCAGAAGCAATGGGCCATAAGAAACACAGGATAGGGGTTTCCAAGAAGCCCTTGTTTCACATTAGCATAGTATAGCAGAAGCACCCGAGTACCCTGGGATCTCTGAAGGAGAGATCAAACAGAAGGAAAAAGGATCTGTGGGCTATTAAATCCAGACAAAAGTTAGAAAGACTTTAGGGCAATAAACTGCTCAGAATAAAATCATAGTTACTCTCAAGGCATTGTATCTATGTCCAGGGCAGCATTATCTATGATAACGCTTGGCTGCTCCCTAGTTTATCATATTTAAAGTGTCTGTAGGTGCAAGTCTCACATACAGTATGTTCTATAAAATGGAGGACTGTGATAATTTTTCGTATAGAGGATAATAAACTGGATGGGATTGAAAAAGAATTAGGAGTGAGAAGCTTATAAACAGCACAAGAAAACAAATATTCAGGGTTCACTTTAAGCATAGCATGCTCCCTGCTGAAACAGCTCCCATTTAGTGTTTCAGATGGGAAGCAGCACATTACAATTCCTCTTTTGCTGTTTTCTTGTCTGTTAGTTTTCCTCAGTCTAGAATACAAGTAAAACAGTCAGAATAAAAAAGAGGGTTTCTCTACATGTATAGCAACAAAACCATGACAAGAGAGATTGATGTGTCTATTAAAGAAATAAGTGAGGAAAATTGTATCTTAGTTTTGCTAAGGCTGTGCTTGCTGTTCTATTCCTAAATGCTTTAGAGTTCAGTACTGTGTTTGAAAAAAAAAAAAAAGTAAACCATTCATCCAGCAAAATCAGGCAAATAATAATTTAGCTTCCAGGATAATACTGAAAGTAGTAAAGTATTCATGTCAACACCCAGATTCCCAACAGACTATAGGTTCAATGATCAGAAACTTTCCACGTGATTACCTGACAGCTTCTTTGAGACACAGCAGAGCATAAAATAGGCTTGTGGGGTTTGTTTGTTTTGGGTCGTATTTTTTTTGGTTGTATTTTTTTTTCAGTGAAGAAGATCAACAAGCCATTATCTTGTAGGGATTGCCACACAGAAAGCTGAAGCACCTGGCATAATAAACATCTGGAAGATTCTAGGTATCAAAAATTTTTAAAACTACTGATAAATACATTGGGAGACATCATGGTGCAGTTTAGATGATTGGTTACAGATACCCCTCTGCTTTTTGTCACTATTTCAGTTTTGCAACAGCCACTTGTTTACTATCAATCCTCATCAAGTCAGAAAAGTGATTTTACTGTGCAAAACCCAGTGTCTTATGAAGCAGTGTTAGGGCTACACAGGATTAACTGAAGCTAATGAATGTCAATCAAAATTAGACATAATACAGACAGGTGAAACTCTATAGATATTTTCTGTTTTCATATTCACAGTGTTTCATTCTATATTTTAATTATACTACTGGTCACCAAAATCCATTTCTGTGCAATGGGTTTGGAATGTTGCAGATGGGAATCACTTGTTAATGTCTGTGATGATGGTGTGATTTTAAGCATCTTATTTAAGAAGTATTTCCTCCTATCCCTGCATAAACCCCTATCTGCCTATTATTTATCTCATCTGATCATAGAAATGATAATCACAGGGCTTCCCACTGCACTTAATAGTAATAAATCACTTCACAGTGCCTGAAATAAATCAAATTTCAGATGAACCTGAAACCTTAACTAACCTGCCAAGACTTAAGACAAAGCATGTAGCTCAGAAGTGGATGACATGGAAACGTCACTGGATTGCAGAACTTGGTATTACTTCTCAGTTGTGCCCTTACCTCAGGGCAAGGCTAAAGTGGCCACTGACTTGTCCTTTCATCCTTGTGCATGGAAAGAAAATAAAAGGGGACAATCCAGATCTAGCAGCAAACCGGCATATGACAGATGACTGATGTACCTATGTCTCAGCAAATATACAGAGATACAGTGCAAGAATGATAAATAGCCTGTAGTTAAGCAGAAAATCAGTTCTCCTTGACAACCTCCATTTTTGTGATTGGAGAATAGCTATTGAAGTCCAAGGCAATAACAAAATCAACTCAAAAGAAAAAATTTGTAGCAAGTATTTTGACAGCATAATAAAACTGGAAACAGAATTTAAAAAAAAAAAGGACTAATTTCCTTGGACTTGCAACCATTGGTATTGTCTTGTCCTTGACTTTCAAACTTTCAAATTAATAGAAAGAGTAAAGGCCTGGTTTCGGACAGATTCTTCTACAGTGGAAATGTCTTTGAACAACTGTGAAGACAACCAGTATGTCAGGTCCCTGTCATCTCATCTATGAAGCTAATAATAAGCTCCAAAATGTCAATGAGAAAATGCAAGTTGCTCAAAAAACAATTCAGAGTGTAAGCCCTTAAATTAGATGCTCCAGCACATTTTTTGTGGTACCATCCTAGCTTGATTTTCATTATAATACTTTAGTCTTATTATACAAATCACTTGTGTAAGCATGTATATTTGAGGAGTTGTGGGATCCCTCCACTGGGTGTTGGTGTCTGTCCCCCACAACTGCAATTTAAAAGGTAAAGGTGAACACAACACCTCTGTGACCTTGTGTGCCAAAACGTACATTTGTAATTTCCCATCTGGAGGATACGTCCAGAAACTCCCCATGTTAAGGTTAGAGTGGAAATTGAGAAATTATTCCATCTTCTTAGCTTTGGATGCATGTGACTTCCAAACAGGGAACACAGAGATCTTGAGGCAGTGTCCTTCTTACAGCTCTCAGCTGTTTTCCTTGCTATCACAGCAGCCACAGGCAGCTTGCTTGGACACCATGGCAAGAGATGAGTCAGACCTCTGTATGCATTAGGAAGTTCCTTCTGGTTTGTACCAGAGGAGCTATCATATTGTGACACAAAACTATGTAGATATTTTTGAAGGAAGAAATTGCTTCTACCAAAGTGTAGTGCGGATAGAACTGCTGTCAGACGTATCTAAAATGTGAGAGCCTCCAGGGTCTGAGATCTCAGGTCTGAATTCAGTATCTTGAAGGAGAAATACCTGACTCTCTTTATTGACTAAAAATCATAGGACAATAATGTTTTTTTTCCTTAGAAACCTTCTGACAATTAAGAAAGTAGGCTCCTAATTTAGACACTCATAAAAATTTTAAAACCTACTATGTTATTCACAGTTTAAGATACCATTCATGCAAAACTTATATATAGCATGTTTGCTGTCTGCCTAATATTTATTCAAAACCCTTTTCCACTGCAGCTGGGAATGCTGTTTCTAACCACCAAAGACAAGTGCAGAACACTGGGGATGTAGAACAATTGGCATTGTTAAAGGCAACAGGGAGAGCTTTCATCCAAAACACACCACGCATCTCACAGATGCTGGTTATCTCCCAGAGCTGGTACTGATAAATGATGTACAACATGAGTGAATGCTGAGACACAGCCAAGCAGAGAAAAGGGTGTCTAGGAGGAATTCCTTCACAGAAAGAGGCAACTCATTACATGAAGAGAGCAGGTAAAGCATTTATTTTTCCTTTGCACATCTCTCTTCCTTCTCTCTTAAACTTGGGTCTTATTTGCTTGCGTGGTCTGTTTCAAGACAGAATCTTGGTCACGAGAGCAGCAAATCCTTTATTTCTTTGTGCCTAGGATGGGTTTATATAGGTATAGATGGTGATCAAGGGCATGTAAAGTGGTTTTGAAAAGGTGTTCCTCTCTTCTGAGAAAGCAGGTGCACACTTAAAAGGGGGTCTATGATTTAATATGCCTTACTGTTACTCCCTCATAATGGATAGCAGGTTCCTAGTTTTCCTCCTTTCACTTTAATTTTTCATGGGTTTTTTCCCAGTTTCAAAATGTCTGAGTTGTCCTAAAGATCACCTCTATTGTTTGAAAGGTTGTACAGTTTTCTAGATGTCCCGGTTTTGGCTGAAGTAGAGTTGCTCTTTACAGTGGCTTATATGGGTCTGTTTTTTGGATTTGTGCTGAGCATGGGGTTGATAATACAGAGGTGTTTTTGTTATTGCTGAGAAGGGATTACACAGAGCCGAAGCCCTTTCTGCTTTTTGGACAGCCACACTGGTGAGGAAGTTGGGGGTGTGTAGGAGGCTGGGAGGAGACACAGGTGACCCCAACTGACCAAACAGATATTCCAGACCATATGACATCATGCTCAGTATATAGAATGTGGGAATAAGGAGGAAGGAGGTGAGGTGTCATCATTTGGAATGATGGTGTTTGTTCCCAAATCATCATCATATGTGATGGGACCATGCTCTCCTGGAGATGGCTGAACAGTTGCCTGTCCGTGGGAAGCAGTGAATTAATTCCTTGTTTTACTATGCTTGTGTGCTCGGCTTTTGCTTTCCCAATTAAACATCTCTATCCCAACTCATGAGTTTTCCAGGTTTCACCCTTCCAATTCTCTCCCCAGTCCCGCTGGGGAGTGAGTGAGTGGCTGTGTGGGGCTTTGTTCCTAGCTGGGGTTAAACCACAACAACAGTCCAACCTGTCTCATATATTAAACTGTGTAAAGAACATTTGCAACTAATTGAAAACATGCATACACTTCACAGATGAATGCCTCAGTCATTATCTTTCAATTATGAATCTTGGCTCTATCTATTCTTCAATATCTGGTTTTGAAACCACCTTCAAATCCTGACCTATAAGCTCAGTAGCTTGTGTAAGATCTGGAAGATAAAGAACACTTTGAGGTTTGGCTCTGCATTATGTCAGATCCTATTTATGGGGAAATATAAAAATTACAGTCTATGGTGACGACAGTGTGGCACATACTTAATAGAATAGGCATAATTTTCTCAGAAACACTGGCATTTGAAAGCAGAAATCAAAGAATTTGCAATATGTTATACCAGGCTCTGATCTACTTCCAAATATAATAGGAGAGTTTTTAAAAGAAATCATAGACTTTTATCCACTCTGCTCTTAGGTGCAGAACCAGACAGTGCTGAGTATTAAAGTGTGATTCACTGACACTGATTCAGGTGTCACTGAGGACATTTTAAACTCACCCCAGTGTAGATGATTGTAGATCCACTTGAAGTGGTATGATCCAGCAACCATGAGAACACACAGATTTCAAAACCTTCAAAAATTGCTTGTTTTAATTTGCTGTTGATTGCTAAAATATTTTCTTTAAAATTGTTTCTCTTTAGGCAATTGCTAACAGATATGGGGGAATGTTCTAATGAAATTTTAATTTTTAAAAAAAATTGTTAAAAGCAATAGGAATAAGTGAAGAAATGTAGGTATTCACAAATTGCTTTTTCTTACACAGGAAGGGAAAAAAGGCTTTTAATTTATTAAAGTATTACGCTTTGACATTTTTATATTTGATTTGCTTGTCCAGGTTTTAGTTATTTGATGGAAATTACCTTCCATTTTGGAATTTATTTTATTTTAGGGAAAAAGTATACAAATTTTAAAATTAATTATTAATTGATGAGATAAAAATTGCTGGCAATTAACAAGCTATTACCTTTTATGCTTAATTTTTATTTTCATTGCATTCAGAAGTCCTATGGGACAGGGAAACAATACATGTCTATTTCTAATGGTTTACAGCTAGGATGAGAAAAGTGAATAGATTAAGAAAGATTTTTCCCATTTATTTCCATAGACTTTATTTCTCAGTTCAACTTCATGACATAAACACAGAAAATGTAACAAGTCATGTCATGCCTCCCTTGATCATTATCACTATATTCAGTTCAAAACAAGATTAACTAGGTACGAACTGGTCAGAAAGTAATTTGGCTGGTCACTGGAAGAACAATATTAATCATCAGAAGATAATATTTTCTTTTAGCCCTATTCATTCTCTGAGAATTAGTTCTAGAGATTAAAATTATTCCATGGCCAAAGTAGTTCAGCTTTAAGCAACAAAATCTATTAACCCAATTAATCACAGATCCATTTGATCAATGGAAAGCGTGATATAACAGCAGATCATGGTACTGAATGATTAATGAATTCTCTTTCAGTTCTGAGAAGACACAAATAGGAGTGTGATTTTTCTGTTCCATTTCTAACAATAATTATAGGTCTCTATGCAAAATGTCACACTAGTTTTATAATAATTGACATTTTTTGATCTTCTAATGTGTGCTGAGATTGAGAAGAGACTCAGGTATTTGCCCATTCCCTTCTTTCCCTTCAGTACCAGTAAGGCTGACTAAACAAAGGGACTTTGCATTCTGGGTTTGGGTCATGACATGGTAGACGGCTGGGTCCAATTACCTCCCCTAAGCTGGCCTGCTGCGAGGGTCATGTTTGAAAATGTAAAAGAAAGGAGTAAAAACTCCTCTTTTCCCCAGGAAAAGAACATGTAGGAAGCATGGAAGAGGAATCAGTATCCATGTCTAGTCTTTCTCTTCCTTACAGTGGAATCATATTTTTATCCTTGCATCCCACAGAGCATAATGGTTTGGAAATTTTTTAAAGTCTGGGATACATTTAACTCTTCCACAATGGTGGTACAAAGTCTACCTCACCACAGTAATTATGATATCCTAAAGAAAAATAAAAAATGAGTGAAAGTTTTATGGCTGCTGTGAAGGATGAGTATTTGTATGCAGACAGCATGGGTTGGGAAGGTTGTTGTCATATTTTCCTATGGGCTACGCTATGAAATTGCAAATCTAACAGAATAAGCAACGAAAATGTATGTTTCACAGTCTAATATTTCTCTTCTGTAGTCTCAACCCAGAGTTATCCCTCCCATGGAAGCAAACTGAGTTGAATTTTCCTTTGAAAAAGTGGTTTTCTTCACACTACCTGCCCAGCCATGCTTAGTGTTCAGTCAGATGACTCAATTCACTTGTTTGTGAGATACTAGCCACAAATATTCATTTCTTGTGCCTCTTCAGAAATGTAAAGAAATACCCAGATTCCCCTTTATCAATTTGTTAAAGAACTAGATGGCTTAGTTGCCTCACTGCAAAGCTTATTTGCCTAGAAGCTTTGGTATATTACAGTACTTAAAAATTGTACAACTGATTCTACAAGTGCATTTATGAACAACACATCCAGCAACAGTGCACACAGTGGATGGGATATAATCCCACTCTTCCTAGAGAAGACAAACACAGCCATTAGCAGAGTTCAATCTGATGCCGGTACATACAAATCTGAATGCTTTGTCTATTTTCCTTGCAATAGACTGATGTAAGTCACCAAAAGAAATAGAAGCCATTGCCTTTTCAGTCTGTCAGGTCAATGATCCATGAATAAAGAAGCCTTCATGCCAAGAATTAGAATAGATTGGAGATCTGTTACTTTTATCTTCAGTGTACTTGAAAAAAGCCCATTATGAGGATTTGTATATGCACTGGTTTTCTTGTTGTGTTTTACTTTTTTTCTGATTATAAATCCATTTTTTCAAGACTTTCTTATATGCAAATACAGAATTAATACACTAGCACAGCTGTAAAGGAGATATTGAAGTATGCCAAATGTACACAATAATTTAAATATTAAATGCATTTTTACCAACCTTATAAGTAAAATTTTACAGTTATTTAAATGATTTATTAAAAATCAGATCTTATACTTGCACAACATATTTATCTGAGTATAACTAAGGATAACCAAGTGAGATGAGAGAGTAGGAATACTCTCAGCTGAGACTGTCTTTCATTAAGTTTGACTGTGGTTGTTACACTGGTGTGCAGTAGCCTATCTGGGACATTGAAGATCACTTCCTGAAAGTACAAGTCAGTAAAGTGAAGTCTGGTATTTCTTTAGTATAATTGGCTACATTTACAAAAGTTAGTGAGTACATCCATATCAGAGGAGGATAACAAGAAGCACAGAGAAGTTCTTGTTGAATTTGATTAAAGCATTAATGACAACTCTCTTAAGTACAGTTATATATAAAATAAATAAACACTCAAACAGAAAAACAAAGCAAAACAAAACTATTCAGGACTTTTTATCAAGTCCACCAATACATTTCCAGTGCAATATTACACTTCAATTCTTCCACAGCTATAACCCTGCTTGCGTGCTGCAACAGGGAAATGACAAAGCTATTTAAACAATCATTGACAATAGGCCTTGTGTGATTATATCTTTCCACATTTAAACAAAATAAAAAATGATGATTTACTGTTTAGACAATGACAACAAATCTTAACTGAAAACATTTTCTATATTTAACTCTGTTAACTTTTAGTCATCAATTGAATATTACTGTAAAACCATATTTCTGTATTAGAAGTAGTTTTCTTCTTGGAAAGAAAGTTTGCATATTCCATTTCCTGGTATGTAACTTATTCAGACCTTGCTAGTTCATTCTAAATTCATAGACTCGTGGAAGAAATGTAAGAATCCAACAAAAAAAAGCACAGAAGACCTGAAAGATTTTGTTGTAATAGAACCAAGCATCTTATCCCAGGTAAATAGCAGGCCAAATTGCTTGAAACATCTCCTCTATTGAGATACGTATTGCTTTATTGAAATACATACAACACTTTCATTGTGCTCTATGAAATAATGTTTAGGGAACATACTTTTTGTTCGCTTTTTCTAAACAGTCTATATGTGTGTGTATATGTGGAGGTATGTGCATATATTCTTTAATTTCATCAGTCCTACTCACACACAAAAATAGTATTTGGACTTGTGACGTTGTAGGGGAAAGAAAAATATATCTACCCCTCCCAACTTTTTTAATTCTTTTAAATTTTTATTTTTGAGCTAACAATGTTATATAAGCATATCTCTCATTAGGCTACAAGCAAGCAAGATATAATCAACCTAGGATTTGGGGTTTTTTTGTCATAAAATTCATGAAGTTTGTCAGAAAACACAAAAGCAAAATCCCTAGGTTAAAAAAAAAAGGTGAGATGTCAAGGTTTGGAATACCCAGGACAGACAAGATGATAATGAATAAAGCAGACTCTGACTGGGACCTTTCTTGGATTCTGGGTTCCAAAGGAGATCTTGGTTTGTGTGGTCTCTGTTACATCAGATGGACAACTTGTCTCATTATCATTTAATTTGTCACACGCCACTTAGGTATCAAATCCAGGGAAAAGAATAGTCTTGAGCATACTTATGTATGGCTGTTTCAGTAAGGAAAAGAGGTTCTTTATACATGCAGTGTCTTGTCCTTTTAATTTGCAAATATGAAATGAGTAGCCAAAAGATGGAGTCCAACCACTCATGATTAATAAAGTTGTCTAAAATCCAACTATAATTTCCTGCAAATATCAAAAAACTAGCTTATTTTTTCTTTTTGAGCTTAAGGCTTTGAAAATTTTACCACTTCTTTTAAAGATCATAACACCAAGGAATTATAGAATATTCAATTGAAGGCAAGGAGTACTACAGAAGGAAAGAAAGGTGAAGCAAAAGCTTGGTACGTGTAAGACTGATAGTCAACACAGTTTTATGTGTGGGAAACACAGTAATCTTTATGGCAAAAAACATCAAGCTGCAGTAAAACAATGTTGATGACTTGGCTTGGCTGTTATAGGACATTTATTATCTTATTCCCATGAATGTTGTGGTAGACTCACTGGGATCTTAAATTTAATTATTCCTGTTTCAAATAAAATTGAGAGAAAAAAGGAGAAAGGCAGGAAATAAGAAAAATATGTTTGCAGACCACATGCGAAATAAACAATTGTGAGGCTGATGTTAATCTTTAAATTTTACAATGTATTTTAAGTTAATTGTATTTAATAGATTTTATCATGCTTTGAATTTTTCAGAAGGTTTCTGGGTGACTTTCTATACTAAAGATAACAAATATTTTCTCATATGTATTTGCATCTATAAGCATACTTATGCACAACAATAAAATCTGGTTTATCATTTTGGGCTGCTGACCATAGGTAGAAGTTAATAAACTGGACTGACACCTGTAAATGGAAGATATGTCAGATCAAAGGTATAAATACAGTGCTTAAGCTAGTACACCACTTCTAAAATTATGGATTAATTCCACAGTATAGAAAATATTTTTAATATAATTTTTTGAGATAGGTATTAAACCAAACTTATTCATCAGTCTGTTAACCCTTCAGTATTTATTAGTTGATATTTATAACTATGAAAACTCGAGTTTGAACATCACAACTGAGATGTAAAAAAATAAAAGTCAATATAGTTCTACTTTAAATTTTATTTGGGTTACCTACATTCACTATTTGTTCCTCTAATTGCTGCAATCTTAATTCTTGAAGAAATCCCGAACTGTGGTGCTGTGGTGAACTTAGAAATCAGACCTTCACACTAGTCCCTAAGTGGTTCATTGAAGTGGTTGAAAAAATTCAAATTTGAAAATTCTATCTCCATGTTAGATTCATACATTTTGAGGTAGTTGATAATGTGATGTCTATAAGAATTTTTCTGTTGGAAGGCAGTGGTTACATAAAAATAACCTTGTTTTCACTGATACGAAAGAGAGAGCCCTGCATCATTGAGCCACAGACTCTCCAATGGTGAATGTTTTCATCAAAAATCTGTAACATTTCTTACAGATGGTAATGTGTGCATGCTTAGTATCCAGAAAAAAAGGAGAAAATTATCTATCACACTAATGCTTTAAATGTAATGGATCAAGTACTCTTGATTTCTCTATGATCAGCACTTGAAAAAGCAGAGGAGAAATATTTGCTTCATTGTAAACTTTGTGCAAAATTTGATTTAAGACATAGTTTGTTATGGAAAGTGAAACAAAATAACTGTGTTGCAGAGCTAATATAATGTAATCTTACTTATTTGTTCTGCATTTTTTCTTTCTTGTTTAGAATGCAAACTCCTGAGATGCCAGTGTATTAAACAGTATGGTTGTGTACACCTATGTCATGCAAATGAAAGAAATATGACAATTTCCATAGCTAATATCCATAAGCTTCCCATAGGACAATTTCAGTTACATAAAAGGAAGATTTTGTTTACTAAGTTTTCTTTGACATTTGAGTTCAGTTACTGCCAAGGCAGAAGACAAGTTGATTAGGTCATTTGCATCATCTAAATGGAATTCTGAGTAATGTCATCATTCAATGGGTCATTGAGAACAGAAAAGTAATTGTATCCCATCAAACCAGGCTTTATAATCAAGAGAATAATACTTGGAATGTATCATTAGTCTGTACAGATACAAAGTCTGATTGGCTGATATTCAGATAAGGAATATGGACTTTGAATTGTAAAAGGGTGCTTAAGAGGGGAAAAAAAGAAAACATTAGGAAAGAGGAAAAGAAAAACACCTTTCAAGTGAATCCATGTTTGCATCCAAACTTATTCACATTAGTCGGATTTGATATCACCTTTAAATATTCTGTGATTCATCCAATAAAAAAATATTTTCAGTAACAATATAATTTTATTTATAGGCATTATAGTTGGTTTAATCTGATGGAGACTGTTTCTACAGTGGATTGCATATTTTCTGATGTACAAATGTTCAAGATATCCCCACATTTCAAGTAGAACAGTAGGTCTTACTATCCAAACCAGCCTTAAACAAACTTGTACAGAAATGTATAACTTCAGCTATCTGAAGCACTTGACATCAATCAACCCTAAATGGCTCAAGTTATTCCAAACTGTAAAAAGCACTTTCACTTAAAATGCATGCCACCACTGGAGAGGTGTTGAATCTGTTGCGTATTAAGTTAGCCTTTGTCAGCAGAACATTGCAGGGATTTAAACGTGTATTAACAAACTACCTTCATTCAGAACACCAACTTGACCCAAATCTCCTGAGCTATAAAATTCAGCATGATCAAAAAAGAGAAAGGAAAGTGAGAGTCTAGGTTAGACTCTTTTGGAATTGTAATGTTTTCACTTTCAATACAACTGGCAAGAGTTTTAAGAAACTGGAGAATATCTTCTATTGAATGGAATATGAAAGAATCTGAGAATAATGCTGTGCTTAACCTCTATTCTATAAGGAACATATATTCACACGTGTCTGTATATCTTGCCTTAGGCCAGTGTCAAAGAAAAGAGAGTGTTCAATCCTGTAAGGTACTGAGTACTCTGGCTGTGATCCAGCAAAGCACTCAACTCTGTGTTTAAATTTAAGTACATGGATCATGCCACTAACTTCAATGGGATTATGCTTAAAGATAAACTAACCTTAAATGCTTTGCTGGATCACAGCCACAGTGCTCAGTATGGGCTGAATACAAATCCAACCTGAGAGGAGCGTTTTCTTCTCTGTTTCCAGAGAGAGCTCACAATATACATAAAAAAGTTCTTTTCAGAAAAGAAAGTTCATATTATAACCAGACTGAACAGCTTCAGAAGGGTGGGATGATTAATAAATCTTAAGGTGCTTGTGTTCAAACAAATAAGCAAAGCAACAAACAAAAACCAAGCTTTGACTTTCCCAGGTTCAGATATTCCTTTTTTTTGTGTAACATAATGACTGAGCATGGAGAGGGATATAGATAAAGCACAGAAAAAAATCAAGTGAAAGATTAGAGACAGAGGCAAACAATGTTCCCTTTTATCTTTTGCCAAATTTCTCTCCTGATTTTAGCTGTGGCCTCTCTTAATTCTGTAATTGAAAAGAACAAGAAGTCTCTGAGTTTAAGCATGTATGAATACCCTCACAGAATTCACCTCAATTGAAATCAGACAATACAGTCTATATAATTAGAGACAAGTGACACTTATGTATCTGATGCTGTTCCAGATGAAAACAACAGGAAAGTAAACTTAGGAAACAAAGAATATTTCAAAAAGCAAAAGCATTTGCAAAAGCAAAAGCAAATGCTTTTCATCATTACATATGAAGATTACTAAATTTGTAATTTGGTATACACATTTTGAACTTTTCCTTGGCTCCAATCAATGTAAAGAGGACCAGGTTAGAGGACTGGACCCTACTGAAAGAAGTCAGAAGAACCATATTTGTCTTCCAAAAAGCAAAGCAAGTGAGAAGAGAAAGAATCTATCACGTGTGCACTTCCACCACTCACCTATTCTTGATGGACAGCAAGAAAGATTTGTCACCAATTTTTCTTTCATTATTATCAGACCAGGTCACCAAATCTTTGGTCAAACCAGCAAGTTTGTCTTCAAACAGTAGCTGTCACAACCAGATGGTGAAAATAGGTTACCAGGCGGATGATACGACTTGAACAAACATGTAACAATTGCAAAATCCTGGGCTGTCTGACTGACAAAATGACAACCAAGTCACATTAATCTTCCTGTAAAAGAGAAAAAGAGAACATGTCCTCTAAAATAGCATACAAAAACCTAGGACTGCCTCAGCAAACTTGTCCACATGTGGCTTTCTCAAAGGCTTGAATCTTATTTAAAAATAATACACAATACATACAATAGAGCTTCATATTTGAAGAGAAATAATTAAAGACAGCATAGCACTTTCTAGCTAACAGCTCTTGCTGAAGCAATGGGCAGCTCTGGCAAAAGTCTGCCACAGTGCACCCTGAAGTACAATCAAATCAAACTGATAAAGAATTCTATCAGAGGTTAGTGAACATGAAACACTTTTGAACTACAAAGCACCCAAGCAACTCAGCATGTGTATTTTTTCCCCTAGCTTTATCTTATTCCCACAATTCAACTTCTCACCTTTTCATCATATCCATCAATTTCTTCCTTGTTGAGAAACAATTATACCCTAGGAATCTCTTGAACTCATTTATAACTCTATTTTGAACCTTGAACCTTGTTCTATGGCTTTATTTTTTTTTTTTACAGAAGATCTGCTCTAATTTTCTATTTACTCGTAGATCCTTAATGCTACAAAATATCTTCAGAATGAAAATTTATCACCAACACCTATCAATTTCTTTCACAAACTGAAGAGCTTTTGATTCAACTCTTGACATTTGAAGGAAATTCTCTATTTATGCAGATACATTTTATGTTTTAACCAAATATGCATAATGTTTTAAAGGAGGACATATTTTCTTAGCTATATGCCCATAGATTTACCTTTTTAATGACATAAGTCAGAAAAAATAGCATAAACGTTCAACTGCTTGATATCTTTTTCCCATCATACACAGATTTTTATCTCTCAACTTCTGAAGAGAACAGGCAAAAGTTTACCACTTGTATGCAGTATAAGGACTCATAGCCTAGTCTTTTGAAATGCTTTTGCAATTTTTCACAAAAACTTAATTTTGTTTGACTGAAAATTCCGCTTGGCTCCTATATGGGAAAACATTTTAATCTGTAGTTTTCATTGATGCTTATCTAACTCAAATCAAGAGATACTTACACTTTTGACATCCAGTATCTCTTCCATAGCACTTGCAAAAATTGCTGCGATACCTGTAGCAGCTCGTTTCCTGAGAAGCAAGTTTCCATGAAGAAATTTATCTTCAGAACTAAAATTCTTTGGGAACATCATCAAAGAGACTGAGAATGATAGGCATTTGGAAAGATAATTTTCTTCCAGGGTTAGACTTTGTTCTGTACTAAGGCATTTTGGTGATTCTCTACTGGTTTTTGAATATTGCAATGCCCTGCTGAGGCCCTGGTAGAGTTTAGGGTGATCTCAAGGTCAGTTCTTTATCCAAGCTCTTGGTTTGTTTTCACACTGATGTTAACTCCGTTTTTCAACACTGAGGCGAACTCCTTTGCAAAGTCCCTGCTCAATGTTCCCAATATCAGCACACAACAACTGAGCTCTCGATTAAGAACCCAGAATAAAACATTGGCAGGCTAACACGAACCTAAGGTGCTTGTTAGCTCTAAGGAGAAGTCTCCTGATTTGAATATGAATGAAGTTAACATCTAAATGAAAGCTAAATCTTGAATTTACACTTCAGCAGAAAAAAGAGGCACTTGGAAATGTTAACAGTTTACGTTTTAGATTCCAAAGAGAAATGAACAAAATGAATCTCACATAGAGAATGGAAGCATGTTTAGGCAGAGCAAAGTAGAGTATTTCTTATAGTTTATTTGTATATGAATATATTTAATACAGACTTCTCTCTATGTCAGTCTTGTTGAGTTAGGAATCTTTTACTGCAGTGTAGTTCCTGTAACCCCAGCAGCATAACTAAAATAAAGTTCAATTTTCAGGAAAATTAGCAAATGCCATCCATTCCAGGAGGCAGTGGAGTTATTTATATTTAATTTCTGATTTGAATTAGTGACTAAGCATAAGCACTATTCAGACTTCACTCTATTGGTATATAAGTGCTTTGAAAATTGGGAAATGGGAACTTACATAGTAATTATGATGTGTTACTTATGTGATAATTTAATCAAAATTACCACATATTTAAAACTGAAAGTGGGAGAAAATACATGTGACATAAAATAGGATTTCATCCCGTCTTTGGATGTAGCTCAATGAGACAACATTGCTGCTTCAAGGGATTGAGGTATCTCCCTCTTCTTGCTTCAATCATTCCCCTCTTTTCTCCAGCTCCTTCTTTCCCACTTCATATTTGCATTCATTTCTGTGCAGCAATCTCACTTCTCTTGTGTCCACTTTGACACATCTGCTCTTGAAGGTAAATGCACGTAAGAGTCTGTGAAAGCAAGGAGTTGATAAACCTATTCTGCTTGTCATAACAAGACAAAAATACTCTCCTGTTTTTGCTGGGGGGGGTTGTGTTTTGTGGTTTGTTGCTGGGGATTTTTCAGCCAGATTTAGTTTATTGAATTGATTTACTGCACAGACAGTGCTGGTGGCTCAAGGTTGGGAAGGGCTGTACAGTGAGAAATGTTGAAGCAGCAGAGGTAGGGGAGTGGAATATTGCTTTTTCTCATTTGAAGGTAGAAAGGTCCTAAGTCATCTCAGGTTTCTACATAACTGCACCACTAAGATATGATAGTTTGAAAGGTCTAACAGGGAAATTTGGTGTGGTATTGCCACATAAAAACCTAACTTATGGTCAAACTTTGTAAACCTACATTAAAAGACTGAAAATTTAATTTTGCCTTCAAATGTGGTTTGTTTTTTTTTTTTTTGTAGAATGATTCAACATTCAGCAAAAAATCTAAGGGCCTGTCAACTTCTAAATCAGATGCCCAAAGTTAAATGAGGCTAACATCTGAATATTCATCCTAGCATAGCCCTGAGGGCCCAGTGCAGAAACAGGGATCTTGAAGTTTCTCCCAGAGTCCTTCTTCAGAAGAAGCTGAAGAGATTATTTTTGACCTTGTAGAGCAAACAGCTGTAGAGATAGAAGTCTCTTGCAGAGAATAGTATGCCATCAACCAACATGTTTTTGCTGAGAGACAAACTCTTTTGCCACAAACAAAATGTGATGCAGACTGCTGTCTATCTGTACTCTGTGATAGCATAGGATTTAATGAAACTTTGCTGACACAAAACTTCAATAATGTAGTACAAATCAGTCCTGTTCTAAAAATGAGTGTCAGCTTATTCTAACACACTTTCTCTTATTATTCTCTACCCTCTCATAATTAAATATAAATTGTTAGCTTTTCTGAGCACTTATTTGCATTGAGAAACCAAGTTCGACATTTTGCCTGTGTTGACACGTAGATCTTATTCCTCTTAGATTAAAACAAATTCTAAATCTATTAATTTATATGGATTTACTTTCCTCCCTGCTAGGTGCATTACATTGCTCTAGATTACAATGAATATAATTTCCTGTCAAACGTCTTTTTTTTTGTTTTCACATAGTCCCTCTGCTTTTCATTAACATGAACACGGGATAAGCTCATGACAGTTTCTTTGACTTCTACTCACCCTCTTCAAACCTCCTAATTGTTTTTCATCTCTGCTTTAATTGTATAGCTCCACAAAAACATTTCTCTCTTCTTTCCTCTGTAGTCAAAAGAGCTCCTCTTTTTGAGCTACCCTTAGCTTGTTGGTTCAATGCTGGGTAAAGCTACTTGAGTTGCCTCTCAGTACGACCCTTTGAATTTTGTTTTGTGCACATCTGTTTTTTCTTTGTTAGGAGAAAACAAAGGAAACAATTGTGTGTTATGTGTCAGAGCACAGTTTTTGCACTCTTACACCATCCTTGCACTTTCTGTCTAAGGCCCAGTAGCACTGCTATCAGGAATGTTATACCTTGCAATTTTATCTAAAAGGCTAGAATGAATGACTTAATTCTAGTATATATTTTGATACTGCACAGTCTGAGAGTATGATTGCATTAACTCCAGTTAGAAAACGACTGGCATTCAGACCACTTCTTAAGAAATAAGTGCATGTATTTCTCTGTAAGTAAAAGCTCAGATATTTATGGTTTTAGGGTTGATCAACAAAGGAGTTGATCTCTAGCTTAATCTAAAGCCTACTGAATCAATGAAAACACTGCCACTGGCAGCAGCTAATTTTGTAGCAGATCCCTTGTGCAGTATCTGTCCTCCACTATTGGCCTATGCCTTGTTCTGTGACTCTATCAGCAAAGAAAAGGAAAGAGCATCTTACTTAACAGCTGACATGGGATACATCCCTGCTAATCAGAGATAAAAAATACCACTTCAGTAGGAAATGTAAATGTATTTATAAAAGCAAGAGTAAAATTATACACCTTTACAACTAATTTATCACTGTTCAGAGTTTCCAGTCCATGGCAAAATAAATAAAAATAAATATTTACTAGAGGAAAGTGGATCTGCATTTAGAGAATTTTAATAAATGTTTAAAAGAAAATCAGCATAGTTCACTTGGCTTTGGCAATAACTTTTATCTTCTATCTGTCTGTCTTTGATGGATGTTGTTCATGCTCTTTAGTTTACAGTAACAAGCAGGTTTTTAATTTTTCTATCTTCCTTCTCTCTAGTGCCAGGCTATGATGGATGATATGACAAAAATATTCATCAGTAAATTCTAAATCCTGAATACAAATTAAATCAGTAATATAAGAAACAGATTTGCATTCTCCTTTGACATTGTTATAACTGCACCTACTACTCTCTTGTTTTTCCCTTCTACTTGTTTAATCTTGATGATAATACCAAATCAGCTTTAGGATATCTTGTATTTTGTTTTAAGTACATGAACGTACAGTATTGTTCTTATATACCTTGTGTCATTATTTGAGCTGAGGTGTTTGGATTTTGAATTGAAGTAGCATCAGTTGAATGAGAGATAATCCATCAAGGATTGGATTTCCAACCAACCACATTCTGTGCTCTGAACATCATGGGTAAAAAATTTTACTGGGTAAAAAAACTGGCTGTCTGGGCAGGCCCAGAGAGTGGTGGTGAATGGAGTTGTACTCAGCTGGTGGCTGGTCATCAGTGGGCTTCCCCCAGGCTCAGTGAAGCTGCTCCTGTGTAACATCTAGTACCTATAACCTGGATATGATTATGAGAGGACTGAGTGCACCATCAATCAGTTTGCAGATGACACCAAACCAGGCAGGAGTGTTGGCCTGAGGGAGGGTAGGAAGGCTCTCCAGAGGGATTTGAACAGACTGGATTGATGGGCCAAGGCCAATCCCTGGAGGCATTTAAAATGCATGTAGAAGTGACACTTGGGTCATGGTTTAATGGTGGGCTTGGCAGTGTTAGGCTAATTGTTGTATTCAGTGGCCTTAATGTCTTTTCTAACCAGAACAAATCTATGAATCTGTGATTCTATTATATGTTCCAGTTGTTTTTATTTTACTCTCCTGAAGGGAAATGTTCACTTTAACAATTTCTTTCCTCCAGTTCAGGGGTGTATGAGTCCCTAAAGGTCTGCTGCTTTTAAATGGTTGCTTAGAATCTTTCTGAGGTCCTCTGTCCTCCACGTAGAGAAAACCAGTATTTCCTCATAGACAAAAAGAACAGTGATAAAAGAACTAAGGAAAATTTTGATCTTCCTTTTTAAAAGTATTTTCTTTTGCACACAATTCCTACTTTAGAAAGGAATTTCATTCTCAGTCACTCTTGCATGAGACCTCTGTTAGGGACAAATGAACGCACACACAAAGAAGATTGTGATGTTGAAGTTTTCCTGAGAGAAGAAATAACTGTTCAGGAATTTTAAAAATGACACTTATGGAAGTCAAGGAGGACTAAAACAAATTTATACAACTCAAAATGTTACTAGTTAAAAATCAATAGGTAGAAGAAAGCTGGATGAATTTAAAATGTTCCTTCTTATATATACTATATTTTTAGTAATGTTAACTTAGCATTGCAGTTATTCAGTCTTGCTGAAAAGCTACTTTAAGGTCAATCTCAATAGAAGTTCAGATTGACTCCAAATAAAGGATTATAGTGTGGAGTGCACCTTCTGCAGTCTCTTTTACAGTTCTCTTCAAAGGTAAGGCTGACCAGGTTGAAAAGAGATGTCAAGGCATCCTTATTCTTTAATCAATTTCCAGCCACAGGGTTAGACTTTTTGGTCACCTAATTTAACCTTTTCAGGTGACAGATTTTATCCCATAATTCTTATATCTATCTTAAGACTTTACATTTTTACATAGTATTTCAGTATCTGAGCATAGATAACATCTGGTGGAGCTATAAAATTTATTTTAGAAAAGTTCTTAGTCTAAAGTTAAAGACTTGCAGAGGCAGCCCTCAACAGCATATTGATGAAAGGATTTCAGTGTTTAGTTATTGTAAGTGTAAAAACTAAGACTGATTTCTAGCACAAACTTTCCTCCTCTGGCTAGTGGGTTTTGTGATAAGCATGAATAAATTGAAACTCCTTTAAAAAGCAAAAAAATGTACCTGCAAAATTTATGCTTTGGATGTCTAGAAATGAGCTCAAAATATGCCCCTGATAGCATATTTTGAGACATTGTATTCCATGCAACCCAAATATCTAAGAGAACAAAGCAGCCAGCAATCAAAACTTCAGATCACCCTCAGCTTCCCCTGCAGAGCAAATAAAACCAATATACCAGCACAGTTTATTATATCAGATACAGGCTGTGAAGTTCCATCCATTTATGTTTTACCTGTCTTATCATTGAATGTTTCAGAAAGTGTGGAAGTTCCTGTTGGCAAAGAGAAGCTGAAACAAATCTTTCTGGGACCAGGAACAAAATGATCATCATGCCTGTGTTCTCATCAGGCAGTGGTGATGCCCTTGGGAATTGGTGTGCTCTCAAAGGGTTTATTACAATATCTGTCTCAGAGGGAATATAACTTTTGTGAGACTAGAACTTGAGCAGTGAAAACCTGTAGGACACAGAATAGCAGAAACACATTACTGGGGAAAAGAGACAAAATGGGTAAAATCTACAAATTCACAGAGAATGCTTTGGAAAGAAAAGAAAATTATTGATTTTTTGCATTTGGGAAATTATCCTCTTAAGGCAGAGAAGAAGTAGAATGATTATCTGGTTTAATTATAAGACCAAAGACGACAAGAGAAAAAAAGGGCAAAGAGGTGATTGAGAGCAGCTCTGTAGAGAAAGATTAGAGTGTGATGGTTGATGAAGAACTCACCACGAGCTGGCAGCCTGCACTCACAGCCCAGAAAGCCAATGGAATCCTGGGCTGCATCCAAAGAACCGTGGCCAGCAGGTTGAAGGAGGTGATTCTTCCCCTCTACTCTGAGCTTGTGAAACCCCACCTGGAGTGCTGTGTCCAGTTCTGGTGTCCTCAACCTAAGAAGGAGGTGGAACTGTTGGAGCAAGTCAGAAGGTTGATAAGAGAACTGGAGCACCTCCCCTACAAACACGGGCTGGGAATTTGGGGCTGTTCAGCCTGGAGAAGAGAAGGTTGCATGGAGACCTCAGAGCAACTTTACAGTATCTGAAGGGGACCTACAGGGAAGAAGGAGAGGGGCTTTTCATCAGGAACTGTAGTGATGGGACAAGGAGTAATGGGTACAAATTAAAAAGGAGAAAAATTAGGTTAGATATTAGGAAGAAATTTTCAATGTGGAGTGTTTAGACACTAGAACAGGCCACTCAGGGAGGTTGTGGGTGCTCCAGTCTTCTCAGTGCTCAAAACCAGGCTGGGTAAGGCCTTGAGCAACATGATCCAGTGGGAGATGTCCATGAGCCCATCGTGGGGGGTAGATCTTTAAGGTCCACTCCAACCTCTTTAACATTCTGTGGTTTTATGATTTTATGAAGTACAAAAGATATTTTATTTTAGAGAATCCTTGAAATGCAGAGGATATGCTCTCAGAAGTATCCCAGAATACTTCAGAGCAATGCAACCACTAAGTCAGGGAAGGGTGTTTTGTTGTTTATTGGTTTTGCCTGATTCTTCTTATGTAGTCTGACAGCAATTTGCTTTCAAGTATGAGCAAAATGCCCATATGTGTAGTACTCACTCCTGTCACAAATTCTTAAAAACATTTATTGTAAAGAAAGAATTTCATCTTCAGCCAGAGCAGCTGGAGGTGTCTGGGGAAGGCAAATCTTATTTCCAAGATCTAGTTGTTCTGATACTTTGGTGCCAAAGGATTATCAGAGTACTAAGGGAAGCTCATATCTTATGTACCTCAGGCACATAAAAGAAAAGCCATGGGATTCAAAACCCACAAAAGCTCTCACGGCAATTCTTCAGTGTTGAAGCAAGGGTGCTCAATTATTTCCATAACATATTTTGTTTTCTTTGTGCCAAGTGAGTTTGTACAATTCACAGCTGAGAACTTAATCTAACTTGAAAAAAACTTGTAGATAATACGCATTCTAATAAAATTTATATCCTGATTATAAATATAATTAAAACATATTTATGCTTCTTTTTTTTCACTGTGTGTATCGTATGGTCATAAAGAACACCTACATATGTCTCTCTTTTTTCACTTTCCTTGGAATCTTCTCCCCTCTAAGATATACCACAAGTGTGGTTCTACAACTTTACACAGTGTTACTCAGTCCACAAGTAAATTAGCAGAGTTTTTGCCTTCTGCTCTATGTGTTCATCATTGATGCCTCTTGATAGTGTGCAATGTGAGTGAAGGAAACTGGGACCTCCTTTCTGAAAACACATTTAGATGTTCCAGTTTGAGTGGAAAATAGACATCATTCCAAGTAATGCTCGGAAAAGAAACCCCAAACAAAACAACCTTTTTGTTTCACAGTAATTCCAAAGACTTAGCATCAGCAGTTACTATAAATAGCAGCAGCTACTGAAAATGCTGTGGAGTGTATTACAGATGTGTTTGAATTACTGTACTAGCACTGTGTAAAAGGCCATATGAATATTTAGGGAGCAGTGAAGAACACCTCTGTGATGCATGAAAGAGGCAATTTCTAGCGTGTATCACATTAGAAGAACAAGTGTCTGAGTCCTTGGCTGGTGCTTTAATAGCTGGAAAATCCCACTTTTCATTTTTCTTTTCTTGAAGTGAGGAAAGACAGCCTCTTTCAGTAACAACCCCAAATCATGTCTGAAAAGTGGGACCTGTGTAACTCACCACTGCATCCATGTACAGGTGTTGTCAGGTGAGAACTGAAGTTTTAGGAGGGTTCTTCATGGCACCCAACAATTACACTACAGTCTACAGTTGCAATCCAAAGGCTAAACTTCATTTAAAAAAAGTATTCTCTTGTACACAGAAAATAATTTGAAGAAGCTACCATATTTTTATCCTAGTATACAAATTCATGGTATGTGATGTGGGGTCTCAGAATTCCAATTTTTCATACAGAGGTTTCAGCTAGGTATTTAAAGGCACTGAAAATCTGTCAGTTGCAGGCAGGAGAGAACTTCATATAAATATCAGATTTAGTCAGGATGGTTTGTGTTCTGGATGTCAATGAAGGGCACAAGGGGGAAAGGACAGAGTGGAACAGGGAGCTTGCGTGAATGACTTTATGCCTCTGGGTGAGCTCAGGGCAGACCCTGTGCCTATGAAATCATTTTCTATTGTTAGCCTGTACAAAATGTTTGACTGTAAGCCCAGAGGGAAACTAGGCTGGTTTTGTGCCAGACTACGGTTATGAGGACAGTGTATGACTGCTGCACTGCACATACAGAACAAAGAATTACAGATTTACTTTTTCTTCTCTGTGAGAGTCAGCTTAATGACCATTATTGTGATTTTCTACAACAAATCAGTAAAAAACCCTTGTGTTCGGGCAGATGTGTTTCTCATGCATTAGAGAAGGGAAACCTTGACTCTCTGTGTACTGAGGGTGAAAGGAGAGTTATTTCTACACTTGGAAAGGTGACCTGCCCCAGAATATCTCAGCTGAGATTTGCTTCCCTGTCTTTATACAAGCCTTTACCTTTACACACACAATTATCCTGGTTATCCACCCTGGTGAATAAGAAAAATCTTTCTGCACATAAAAGCATATAGCTTGGGTTTTCCCTGAGAGAACCAATGCCCTCAGAGTACATAATGGGGGGGGAAAGAGTAAAACAAAATGGAAAACACTTTTAGAACTATTTCTAGTAATAAGCAATGAGATAATTATATACCTGAAAACATCTTATGATCCCATATCATGGTAAGCTCTGCAGTACAGTGTTCTAGTAAGCATGAGTAAGAGATTAATGTAGAAGTTAATTTAAAATAATTTTATTTTAATATATCATAAGCATTCCTTTCAATTCCTGCATTTTAGCATTAACACCTGAGCATGATTCATCTGTTTAGTTGTATTTCTGCATTACTGGTTGTAATAACTACTCAGGTTGGGAATCAGTTTTGGATGTTGATGGACAGGCAATTTCATTTTAGACCCAGCTTATACTTTCTGCTCATTTTTTTCAGATATGAAGGTGTAAGGCTATAAAAATAGAAAGTACTTTTCACAGGTCATTTGATTCAGCTTTGGAGAATAGAGTGTTGTGATATCGATCCTGTCAGGATCTCTTCCTCTGCTTTAACTAAACCAGGTTAACATTAATTACAGAGCATTTAAAAGTCATCTGTTTAAAGGGAAATAGCTGGGAGGAAGGCTAGATGGAAGAACTTAATAAAGTTCTATTTTGGTTGGCATGTATTTTGAACAGCAAAGTGTGTTAACAACCTTGAGTATGATTCACATTCTGTCAGAATGCTCAGCAGGTGTAGGTTCCTTTGCAGCAAAAGTAGAATGTCATTTGGAATGTGAAACAAATACATAAAACAAGTATCCTAAAACATAATTTCTGTAAGGAAGTTGTCACTGTCAAAAGTCATGAAGTGATTTAGTGTGAAGGAAACTCTAGATAGTTATGCTTCTTTCCTCAGGGCTCACTGATATTAATTATTTGCAGGAATCTGTATATTCCTGTGAAACAATAAAGACAAGGAATACTGACTCTGAAATAAATAGTTTCATTAAATAAATGCCCCTAGGTAAAAAAACATGCTCTGTGAAATGCAACTCTCTCAAAGTGCTATATATAATTGTTCTGCCACAGATCCTAAACTGTGTTTACCTGAGTACTTCCAACGAGGTAAGGTATATACCACTAAATAAGCAATATAGCATATCTGTTATGTTAAGAGGGTTTTTACTTAGATTAAGCTGAGCATAGGACATAGGATTTTCTTTTAGATGTCACCTGAAACTAAAACTTTTGGTTGCTATAAATAAGTTGTGGTACAGTTTGTACTGTATAAAATGCAAACTTCTCAACTTGGTGGTTGTTTTACTCAGCTCAAGTCCCTTTTAGTGTGACAGTGCCCTTTTAAAATGCATTAGGTGCTTGCTAAATTCTGGATAAAGAATACTCATAAACTCTTTTTGATAATTCCGGTGGGTTATCATAGTAATCCCATGTGTTGGGAAGGGCCAAGCACAGCCATATATTGGCTTGTAAATTAATCTTAATAACATGATAGTAGCATCCTTTGCATAGGATGAATGGATAAACCAATCATATCTGGTTAAATTCAGTTTTGGTTTCTGTATTTGCAAGTGTATGGTCATCTTGACTTATTCTGGCAACTGAATATTAGATCATACTTAATGGCAAAACTCTGAGTTTGTCTTTGTTGCTGTTGTTTTTGTGAGAAAAGAAGTGCTGCACTTATTGTTGACTAGGTCTCAAATATCAGCTCTGGTAGTTTTTTTTTTATGGATTAGCATCCAAAATATTGGATTTATAATAAAATTCCACCAGAACAGGCTTGAATTCATTATTCTAGAGTTTATGTCCATCTCTATTAAAAGTGAACAAACAAAACAAAAAGCTAGTTACAGTGATTCAACTTTCAAGTTATACAAAGTATAATCTCTTCCTAGAATCACAGCATATCTCAAGCTGGAAAGGACCCATAACAAACTTTGAGTCCAAGTCCCGGCTCCTAAGAAGAGTAGCTTACCTCTTATAGAGAAAAAACTTGTTTTATCCAGTGCTACTCTCATACTTATGGGTCCTACTGAACACAAGGCACTCCATAAACTAGACAGACACCCCATTCTGATGGTAGATAACTGTGGACCATCTCTGTGTAAAGAGGTCTTCATCCTAATGGGATGTTTGAAGTCTTCTGGATAACCAGTAATGAAATATTTGTTGTTTAATTTTTTTTGGCTTTTTTTTTAGTTCTATCAAACTAGATTTTAAGGAAGCCTTTACCAGCTTCCCAACAGTTTTTCAAAATGCTTTTGATCTGTTTGATGTCTGATGTCCTTCAGTATCAAGTGTTCTGTTGAGAAAACACCATGTCTTCTTGAAGGTGACGTAATGAGAAAACGCTGGCAGATAAGAAGTAATACACAGCACGATTAAAACTTTGCACCATGCCCCTATGAACTAAGACAGTAACACATGTTATTTTCATTAGATCCCAATTCTGGAAAATTAAAAATTGTAAGTGAGGATATAAAAGGCAGGAAAATAAGTTGGTATTATTGGTAGAGTTAGAAGATTTACTCCATGATTAATTTTAGTGTCATTGGGACTCGACTTTTAGATCCTTCAATCCTACTCAATCTGCACTGAGTGCAGCTCTTCCTAAAAACAAAGCATGAACAAATGGATTCTCTCTGTTTGGAGGGTACCTGTGGTGTTCCAAAAGAGGTACTTTCATTCTCTTACTTTTTATATTCTGTATCTATTCAGGAACCGCCTATAAATACGGTAGCTGGTTAAATAATCTGCAGTTTGAGAGAAACAGTACATTGAAAAGGATGGCCGTGAAGATCAGAGGGCTGGAATACCTCTTGTATGAAGACAGGCTGAGACAGCTGGGGTAGTTCAGCCTAGAGAAGAGAAGCCACCAGAGAGACCTGATTGTAGCCTTCCAGTACCTAAAGACATCCTGGGAGAAAAGTGGAGAGGGGCTTTTTACCAGAGAATGTAGAGATAGAACAAGGGAAAATGGCTTCTAAACGGAAGATGGTAGGTTTGGATTATATATTAGGAGGAAATTTTTTACTGTAGCTGTGATGAGACACTGGAACTGGTTGTCCAGAGAAACAGTGGTTGCACCATCCCTGGAAGTATTCAAGGCTGAATGAGGCTGAATGAGGCTCTGAGAAACCTTGCCTATTGCAAGCTGTCTCTGCCCATGGCAGGGCAGTTGGAACAAGATTGTCTTTAAGGTCCTTTCAAAACCAAACCATTCTGTGTGTCTGTAGTCTGAGTCCCCCAAGTACCCTCAGCACTACAAGTAAAAGGCATTATCTGCTGGCCATCAGCCCAATATCAAGACATCAGAATCATGTCAGAACAGGCTCTCAGCCCGAAGGTGAGATTGGTGCCTGAAGGGAACATTTTTACAAATGCTGAGTTAACAGAGGGCAGTATAATATCTTTGCTATTCAGATATTTCCTCTTAATAGAGCAGGGACCTTGGTATTGCACATACAATTCTGCTCAACCTCATCAAGATGCATTTTTTTCTACTTGAATCACAGCAAGGTATGTTTTGCAAAAAAAGCTTGTACAATCAAAAAGAAAATTGAATTATTACAGGGGAAACATTTTAACAATAAAAGCTGTGAAAGTCTCCTGAAAGTGAGATTCAGTCCAATCTGACACAATAAATTGTTTTACTGTTGAACAGAGTCCCACTAACAAGTATAGATTACATCTGTAAGACCCAGTTTTGCCTGCAGCTAATGCACCTAGAAGATGTATTACCTGTGCAGCTTTCCTGTTCGCAGGCAGTAGAAAGAACTTGTTTCTGTTTAAGTATAGGGTGAAATGTAAAAGAATACGAACACTAAAGCTTAAAGTCAGCCAAATATTCAAAATATTTAGCACCAGTAACTGACTTAATGTTCTAAATAGTCTAAGGAGTCTACATCCATACCACAAGTAACACATGCCATTATTATTTACTGGAATATGGAATTAAAAAAAATTG